>NC_071103.1:35582500-35882500 GCF_024256425.1 Clarias gariepinus
TGCCTTCTTTTTGTATGTAAGTGAGATTTATATTGACACCCCTCCTACGTGCAGCTAAACAGTGGGACTGGATGACACTAGATACTGACATGAAATGGAAGAACAATTGAACACTAATCAGGATGAGATTAGCATTCATGAATGTGGGCCACTCGTTTATTTTGAAATAAATATGTTAATGAAAACCACATGTTCTTTTCTGCTGATTTTATCACCCAACTGGGGAAAACAGTCTCACAACTTTGACTAAATATGGCTAAATATAGTATTTAATCAAATGTAATTAAATGTTATTGTCTAGGATTTCAATAATAATGCACATTGTCAATATATAAATTCCAGATATACCAACTAATCATTGATATCAATTAATCATCAATAAATAACCAGTGAAGAGTTATATATTATTGGTCAACATATAAACATGTGAACCCTTTTCTTTCTTCGTGTCTTATTTTGAAACACAGCTTCCCTGCACTACTTCACTCTAACGTTAACACTTTGTTATACTTTCTACGGCACAGTGTTTAAAATATTGATTTACTTAAAATACAGAAAGGTGGTTTGTTGTCTTTCCAGTCTACTTCTCATCACTCAGTTAGCTTTGTCACCTAATAAGAGAAGTACTCGCTTAGATGTTTTCCTCATATCCATAACATACTGTATAAATGAGTCTGAAGTAATTTTATTTCCTTTAGAAATCACCTATATTTACTTTTGTTATATTTTGTAGGAATTATTAAAATGTGTTAGAGAAATAGCTGAAATATAAGTATAATATAAACCGTAAGTATTTAAAGTCACTGAACCTGAACATAAAATGTTATAATTTTAAAGCTAGAAAATGCATTGATTAAACAATAATATTAATAATAATAATATGAAGAAGAAGAAGAAGAAAAAGAAGAAGAATGTTATACCACTTTTTTACATAGATTGTTAAAATAAATCTTATTTTAGCTGCATCACTTGTGTTTTTAAAACAAACAAACAAACAGACATGGAAAAGAAAACCCTAAATCAATGACATCCAAACTTGTTATTGGTCTGGTTAATTAAAATTTTTTTTATGGAGATGCAGTGTGAATTTTTGTGTAATTTATGGTTGAGAAAATTTAAGTGTTGGATTTGGATTCATAATTAATATTGAATCAATCAAATTATTTTTTTGTTTATTTTATGAATTTTTTCGTTTGTTTGTTTGTTAATTTTCAGGTTTTAAATTTTGAGAATTTCTTCTCCTCATTTTGTCTTAACGGTGTTGGGTGTAACGCGTTACAAAGTTAGAAAACTTGGATTACTTTTTTGATACAGTAAAACCCCTATCTTATATACGCGGTTTCGCGCAGTGGCCGTAAGTACGATTTATCCTGATTCACTGCGAGTTTTGGTGCTGTGTTCACGTTTTTATCTTTTTGCACAAAAAAATTAAACCTGTTTAATGAAAAAACCTTGCGGACCTTGCAGAACTTCACGGAAAGTCAGCAGGCAATCGCGACGGCACACGGTGCCTAACACTGCATCTCACCGCGAGTCAAACCGCATAGGTGAGTTGGTGGTCCGCCATTTAAGTACTCAGTTATTTGGTTACTTTTTTTAAAAAAAATATCCGTTATTCAGACAATTTATGCAAGCTGTGAGCCAGACAGCAGTCATTCCCAATCCGTTATTGTGTATGTGTGTCTGTGTGTGAAAGTCGGCCTACAAGCCCTGCCCCCGATAACCCACCTCCCTCTGTTATTCCTGCTGTTATACCCCTATCTCAGCTATGTGGTTTGACTATGTGAGGACCGACGCGCGGTAAGATGGAAACCTAATCACAGCGCCAAAACTCACGGTAAATCACGATGAACCATATTTACAGCCACCGTGCGAAACTATGTAGGTGAGATAGGGGTGTCATCCCCCCAGACAGACAGACAGACAGACAGATAGATAGATAGATAGATAGATAGATAGATAGATAGATAGATAGATAGTCTGATATGGATTGTAAAATAAATAACATTTCTTTTCACCAAAATGTTTTCCTGTGCATCTGTACTTATCTTTTTTGCTTTGAGTACATCAGCGATTTTTAACATGTCTCTTGCCTGTGTTCTGGCCTCAACCACATTCAAAAAATGTTCACTTTTCCTCTTGAGTAAGCGTTTTCCATCCAGCAGAGTGCCTCTTTAAAACCTAAACAAAGCCCTTGCCATCTGTCAGTGTCACTTTGACGGCAAAGTGGCTATGATTAATTGAAAAACAATGAGGGGGCAAACGGGCGGGTCGGAGTAATCTTCAGTGCTGGCGTTCAGGGTCAGCCCCTCATTCCCTCAGCGTTTAGAATTAGCCTCTGAGATGTCAGAGCAGGGAGCGCATGTTCAGTCAAACAACCCAGGCTGCTCCCTGTATCTGTGTGCTTCTTATTCTCACTGTGTGCTGGGAATCAGGGGTGAAGGGAAGATGCCGCTGTGATGGGATTGGACCAGACATCTCTCTCTCTCTCTCTCTCTCTCTCTGTGTGTGTGTGTGTGTGTGAGTGTGTGTGTGTGTGTGTGTGTGTGTGTGTGTGTGTGTGTGTGTTGGTGTCCTCGAATCATTATAACACCCTAAGGCATTTATTTGCAATAATCAGCATTGGCATGCTTCCTAACTCTTTAAAGCTGTTAACACAATCTACAGAAATGTTCCTGTATTTAAATTCTTTTTTTTATAAAACATTAATATGCCTTGAAGGCAGTTAATAAAGCATCTGTTGTTTAAGTGCTATTAAAACAATAACAAATATTTTGTTCAAATTTATTGTTTGTAACTAGTGGAAATCACCTTGACTTGGGGTTGGTAGTAGCTCAGTAGATCATTACTGTAGGTTAAAGCTCTGAGTTACTGATCAGAAGGTCGACAGTTTAGGCCTCAGTTCCTTGAGCAAGGCCCTTAACCCAGTCTGCTCCAGGGGGCTCAACAATGACTGATCCTGAATCATGGCCAAATTCATAAGCTGGTATATGTGAAGAAAAGAATTGTTAAAATATTAAAATAAAATGTGTGGTGCAAAATGCATCTTGTGCTATTTTGTCACACTTTCTTTTGCATATTTTTGCATGCATTTAATGTTTATTTTATTTTATATAGGCAAATATTATTATTTTATTTTATATATTATTTTATTTTATATAGGTTATATTAGGCAAAATGTGAAAAGTGTCTTTTAGTTAGAAAAGTCTATTTTTAATGCCCTTAAATTTAACCAGAAATAAATACAAAAAATTCACACAAGTCAAATATTACACATCAACCAGGTGGAAACCCAGACAGCTATAGTGCTTGTTTTAAATAATACAGTATATTATAAGTGTACGAGTGTGTAAGAGTTTATATGATGTACCAGGATAATTACAAGATGTTTAAAAGTAACCTTTTGGAACTTTTAGTAAATTTACGTATAATTTATAAAAAAAAATCAGCATGGGAATTCTTACTAAAAGAGCTGGTCTTTAATAAATAAATTAATGAAAATAAAAGTAAAAAAGAAACAAAGTTAAACGTACCATTATATAATTTTCCTGTGAGATTACTCCCATAGGTGCTAATTTCTAAGTTTCCAGTTAGAAATATAGATTTTTAATTTTTTTATAACTCATAACCTATTTATTTAGGGCCAGGGGTAGCTCAGTGGTTAAGGCAACGGAGGTTCAGAAGATCCCAGGTTCAAACCCCACAACCACCAAGTTGCCACTGTTGGGCCCTTGAGCAAGGCCCTTAACCCTCAACTGCTCAGATGTGTAATGAGATAAAAATGTAAGTCGCTCTGGATAAGAGCGCCTGCCAAATGCCTAAATGTATTTATTTATTTTAATTTATGCAAAACTATAGGAAAAATATCTCCTTACTATGGAGTGTTTCTAAACCTCTTGATGTGTACATTTTAAACATCAATCAGACATTTTATGCAACTTACATTTACAATAATGTTTTTTACTACAAAAACAGCAAAAAAAAAAAAAAAACAACAACAACAACAACCAAAAGCTATAATATTCTACATAATATATAGTGAGTTCTATAACTACTATACGCTACGGTCACATGATCCTACCCTTAGATGTAATGTAGGTTTTTGTCCTTGCGTGGTATTTTGACAGTTGGATGGAGAACACCTCGGCAGTACATTAGGATCATGTTGTGCTTGATGTGAGGTAACACACGAGGTCACATAACAAAGGGTCAGTCACGGCTGTTAGCCATGATGCACAGCGTCGGCTTCCCTTCCCGCGCATCAGGAGGAGGCTGTAACCTTGCAGTGCTATTACATCACTCACAACCTTACTGAGTTTGTGTGTGTGTGTGTGTAAAAACAGAGGCATGTTTTGTGCTATAAGCTCAAGACGTTCTACTTCCCGTAACATGCTTTCAGACCTGACTGAGAACCAAGCACTATAGATGTATAGAATCCATCATGTCCAGGATCTGAGAAAAGATGGCAGCTATTCTCAGAGCAGAAGAGGGAAAGTGGTGCTATATCACACAACCTGCACTCTTGAAATGCCCTCTGCATGACCGTACACTGAAGAGATGCTGCATCAGGAAGTGAAAGAGGACAAAAGTTCACGAATACTGACTACTAGAATTTCTCCTGTGCATAAACTCTTGTTATCTGAGGAATAAAGCACCCGTGGGTTTGAGGTTATAGGAAAATAATCAACAACATGATCCTGTGATGGCCTGATGCTCAGTTGTGTCACTGTTTCTGTTTATTTTTCTATAAAAGCAGTGGTCAATAAGGGGGGCTGGGACACCACTCCCTTAAAGTTAGGCAGAGAAGAATGCTACTTTAACATGTTTCTA
Source organism: Clarias gariepinus (assembly GCF_024256425.1). Classification (NCBI taxonomy): domain Eukaryota; kingdom Metazoa; phylum Chordata; class Actinopteri; order Siluriformes; family Clariidae; genus Clarias; species Clarias gariepinus. Next base: position 35,587,331 of record NC_071103.1, read on the forward strand.
ATTATTATGGTAAATAAATAATTATTTAACATAATAATTATTAATTTTAATTATGAAATAAAGTCATTTAGTCCGCTGTATTTCTTAATATAATTTATTTACAACAAAAAAAATATATAAACTGTATTACGTTCATTTGTGTTCGTGTACTGTAGGGAAGTACATTTTTTGAAAAGCATGTGATTTGAGGCTGAGCTCTAACTGGATTTTTATAAATCATCCTTTGGGTGCAGCGCTGTGCGCCCTGAACCCTCCCATTTTTGTTCTTAGCAAATCAATATTGTTTTTAAATATTTGGAAGCAGATTGTTAGTTAATGTTTTGAATAGTGATTGAGGTGGAAGCCAGCTAAATATGAGAGGAAATTCTGTAATTTCTTTGCTAAAAGACCCCTTTGCAGGGTGATCGGAAAGTTAAAGAGCTTGGACCAGATCGATCTGATCTTCTAATTAGGCAGCATTCAAGTGATCACGGCTGAGCCTTCTGTACACTTTTTCCAGCACTTCCTATGACAAGCGGAGCTGGGTGACTGGATGCGACGTGAGTCATGCCTTTATTTTATACTAGTAGCTTAATCACCTGATGAACAGTGCTCTCTTGGACCACAGGACTTTGCAATTATTATCATGTTTATTAATTATTGGTTCATTAACAAATGATTCGTTGTGCTTTTTATTCATTTTTACTTATATCTAATGCTCTTCCATCAAAGTAAATAGCTACAGTAGTACGTATTATTGCTTCTTTATGTAACAGTAATGTACAAAAATATACGTTACTTCCCTTGACAAGTGTTCTTCTTACAGGAGATCATATCTCCTACTCATCAAAGCAAGTAGTGCTGACTTAAGACCGACTCTCCCGGCTTTCCATTAGGATAATACAAAGCAAACACGGATCCAGGATCGGCGCCCGCACTGTGAAGCAATTTACGAGGCCGTGAAGAGGGTAAGAAATGAAAAGCTTAATGATTAATACTAAAACCTCATCATCAACTGTAATGAACCCTTTATTTCATCGAGAAAGCTGCAAATAAGTGTGACTCCTCAAAGAAATCCATCATAAAGTCCCGGTATGGGACTCGCAGTGGGGGGATCATATTTAATAAGCAAATCAATAAGGTTCATTCTGTAAATTAAGGACAGATCAGCACCGTGAACAACAATATAACAAGATCGGGGTGTCGGCTTCGGAGCCACACATTACAGATAATGCAATTTACAGCAAGTGCACGGCGTATGGCTCTGAAAAGATTTTTTGCTTTGTATGAAGAAGATTGTTTTTTTGGCTTACGGCCAAGTACAGTGTTATGATCTATTTCTCTCTCTCTCTTTCTCTTTGTTTTTACCTTTGACATTAGTGCTGTGTATCACAGCATCACTGTGCATTCTCTAGGGGGCGCCATTCTTTGTACGACACACTATACAGTACATACAACTCTGATCAATACCGACAAGATCAGATGCGTTTGTTATGGAGCTAATACTGAAGAAGATTTCTTCCCTTTATCTCCTAATCTTAGTTTTAAAAAATATATACATATAACGATAAAGAAAGTTTAACTTGAGAGTTTTCATCACAGAGTGTACATGAGTCCATGCCTAAGAATAGACCCGGTGAAGCTCGTAAAGCGTGCGTCCTTTTGATGGATGAATATTAAAACCATCACCAGTTTATTTAATGGCACATTAAGCGTCCCTCATCAGCCACAATGAAAGGATTTCCACATATACTCCTCTAGCTTATAATTAACATTAGAATTATTCATCTACTCCTCATCAGGTTGCAGACAACCTGTGGTTAGTCTGTACACTGCTCCGATAGGGGAACAGTGAAGGGTTCAATTACTCTTGAATGAAGCCAGCACGATCTCTTCAGTCTGCCTGGTGATGCGCTCCGAAAGCACCATGATCTGATTATTCTGCTTAGATAAATTCAGAACGCAGATGTCGCCGCTGGCTTTTTTTTTTTTTTTTGAAGTGCTTAATGGCATGCTTAAGTGTAATAACGTGTCACATACCTGATAGTCATGGACATAAATTTGAGTCTTTGTGTGTGTGTGTGTGTGTGTGTGTGTGTGTGTGTGTGTGTGTGTGTGTGTGTGTGTGAGAGAGAGAGAGAGAGCGAGAGAGAGAGTTTTGAGATGAGTTGAATTTCTTAAAAAGGAAAACACCAATCTGAAACACCCTTAAATATGTTTCTACTGAACTATTTCCGAAGTCTTTTGTGTTCCTTGTGCTAATTTGTTTAGCTCATTTCACACATTGTTATTGCTGCACTACCAGTCAAAAGTTTGGATACTCCTTCTAATTCCATGGTCTTTCCAGATTTTTATTTCTTTCCATCCTGTAAAATATGTAATAATCTTATTGAAACAGTTGATATTGAGATGTCTCTCCTACTTCTGCTCTGTAAATCCTTCATAACAGCTCTAATCCAAGGGGCTGTTTGTTAATTTGTGATTTCTGAGACTTCTAATGTTAACTCTAAATGAACTTCTTCTCTGCAGCAGAGGTAACGTTTTGCTCTTGCTTTCCTGTAAAGGTCTTCATGAGAGACAGTTTCGTCATGTAGCTTGATGGGTTTTGCAAATGCACTTGACACAATACTGTTCTTATGACCTTAATGTCGTAAAATATCAACTGACTGTTGCTGTTGTTGCTGCAGTTGTTGACATCATGAAGATAAATAAAAGTCAAAACTTGTAAGTGACAACATTAATTGTCTCATTAAAGACAATTCTTTCTGACTATTTAAATGCAGCAAAGTTTGATTTCATATTCATGAAAAACAGAAACAAACAAAACCTTTCTGGGGCCCAAAGTAAAATTCTGCCAAAGGGGCCGTCCTACTGTTTCTTTTCGTGAGTCATTGCCAATGGCTAACACCCCAGTGCTTCTACAACAATCCTCCATCCTATATTCTCTATCTGTCAGGGTAAATAAATAAATACAGTGCAAAACAAACAATATACAGTATAACCAATATCTATTGACTATTCTTTATTCTGTATCTTTACATGATGAACTTTGTGTTCCCTCTACAACCTGGCCATTTTTAACATAACTGCCTATCCATCCATCCGTCCGTCCGTCCGTCCGTCCGTCCATCCATCCATCCATCTATCTGTTCATCTATCCATCCATCCATCTGTTCATCCATCCATCCATCTATTCATCTGTTCATCCATCCATCCATCCATCCATCCATCTGTATTTTCATTTATTCATCCCTCCAACCATCCATCCGTCCATTGTCTACACCAGTTGTAAAATGTTTTTGGTTAGTAAAAGTTTGATATTAAACAGTACTGAATACTTAAATCATGTTTGAATTATAAAAGAGATGTAATGGTATCTATATACAGTTAGCTATTTACACTGACTGGGTTAAAATATGCATAATGTACCATCCTGCTAATAGTAATAGTAAAAGTAAATAGTAAAAGTCTTAGCAACAATCTTTCAATTTTGAAGTTGTGTGTGTCTGCACACTCTCACAATCTTGAATGTTGTTACCCAGCAACAATATGATGCTAGATGTTTTTTATTATAATACTGTATTGTGTGCACTACCATGCTGTGATGCTGCAGTAAACGCTGTAACTGCAGAAAGCCTAAGTCACCATTAAAAAAAAAAAAAACATTTACTATGATACATAAATAAATTAAACTATGCAGGCTAATTGTTGTCTTTGTTTGAATTATGCACAGCTATGAGGAGTGCTATGAGATCCATATGGTGATTCTAAACAAGATCAGAAAGCCTTCGCATGACATACAGCGCAATTCTATTTTTTGAGATGCAGTCTAAACAGTGTTTATCAGAAATAATAAATACTGTAATTGTGCTTCATCCTACAATAAGTTTTGTCAAGCACGATGGCTGGGTAAGAATGACAAGATATCTAGAAAGACTCAGCCAGACCAAGAGGCAACTGCCCAGTTGGATTAGCAACAGAGAAATGTGCAGTCCAACTTCTGTTTTTGCTTTTATATTAAACTGGAAAGAAACTTAATTACCAGCAGGGTAGTTTTTCTTTCTTTCAATTTTTTAAATAAATCAATTTCAATTAAAGGATAGATTTTTCAAAACTTTTTCAGTGTGAGATTAAAAAGGTAGAATGATCACCCCCCCACCCCCCATGCTTTTTACTAATCTTTACAAAATGTGCTGAAAATTACTCTGTAACATGTGACTGTGAAGCTCATGGGAGTTTATGCAACATTACATGAACAAGGCCCTTAACCCTTAACCTCTCAGATGTGTAATGAGATTAAATGATAAATAAATGTATAAGTCGCTCTAAATAAGGGCGTCTGCTGAAATGTATATGTAATCAACATGTTTTGAATTTCTTTTAGTTTATGAGATATTTTTAGGTATACTGTATATAAGCACAAAATAATGCAAATGCAAATTGGCAAGCTGTGGCCATGTTTCAGCTACTCTAACATATACTGCAATAAAAAAATATATAATAAATAAAAAAGCAAACATTTTTTTTCCCTGTGTCTTATTTATCAATGCTTTGTGTGTAGAAAACAAGCTTTTTTGTCTAAAAAAGTAGACAATGTCATGAGAAACATTGTAACAATATGTAATATAAAAAAGAAAACAACAACAACAACAACAATAATAATAATAATAATAATAATAATAATAATAATACAGTTTTGGGCTGTATAAATGTAATGATCTATTTTACCTGATTTTCAGTGACCTGGTTGCTTACTCTCCCATGCCAGGCATTCAGGGTCTGTACCATCTGTCAGTTTATACTAAGCTCAGCGTGCAGGAGAGTCTGTTCCAATCCACTGAGCTCTCTGTAAAACAGAATTTCATGTATTACAAAAAAAAGCCTCCTCCTGGGCTTTAATGTACAAGAGTGACACAGTGGGTGCAGCGCTAGAACAAAAATCTACAGTCTCCTCGGGAAGAGAATGTTTAATCTGGGAGGTGGATTTTATTATGCTTTTTATAATTCTAATGCTTTTTAAAAATTTATTTTGTGGTTTTAGCACTAAAGCAATACACAATATTTTTTAGTCTTTACCTGTCCTAATAATCTGTAAGATATGTAGTAAATGATAGATTTGAAAAAAGAGCTGTTAAAAGAGCAAAACTGTGCGAAGTTTTGGAAAATGGAAATGCGTGTATGTATCTGGAGGTGCCTCGTTTTGTTCTTATGAACACTTAATCTCTGAAAATATAGCATTTTTTAGCATTAAAGAAAAACTCAGTTTTTTAACAATACAATATTTGTGATTAGGGATCCCGGTGCTGGCTTTGAATTATCTTTGTAAGAAGTTAGCGTTTGAGTGGGGTCATTACTAGCACATTTTCAATATGAAATACATTTTATCAACCTCATTCATAAATAATAACAGTGCAGTAATGCTATTAGCTTCTAAACCAGACATGGTGATTAAAATAGGCTGATAAATGAAGTCGTAAACAAGTCGATTGACATTTACAGAAGACTTTAAGCGCACTATGGTGATGAGACGCCTAGCCACAGTAAAACAGTACGTTAGGTTGCACACTTTACTGTAGCTTATGTTTTAAAGAAGACTGTAAAACTGTAAAACTTGAAAAACACCTGATTCTTGAAAATCGACAAATATCTTGTCATCCGATCACTGCTCTGATGTATTGAGAAATCTTTCTACCTTCATAGTATCCAGGTATTAATGAAACATGGGAACGAGTGCATTAGTGTATCAGGGGATTATATAGACAAATAAAGGGAGTTTTTAACTCTCATAACTGTGTTCTCTTATTCTGGGCAATCAAAAGTCCGGGTTTGACTTGAACACCCTTGAGCTTCTTTGCTAATTCATCATTTTGCAGATATGTATTTAATATTTAATGCAGATATACAGTGCGGTTGTGCTACTTAGTGACTTATGAGCTAGAAAGAACAATGTCTTTGGAGATTAGCTCGGAAGCTGAACTTTTGGAAGTTTATCCATTTGATCCAGAGTGTACAGATTGCAGAGCATGTAATAGCGGACACTGTTGGTGAAAACAGTGTCAGCAGTTCCAGTGTAAATATTAAATACTTATAAATATAGCATACTGTATGTTATTACTATTGCCTCGCAACTTTAGATTCCGGGTTTAAATCACGCCATCTATCTGTGTGCATGGAGTTTGCATGTTCTCCCTGTGCATGGTGAGTTTTCCTCCAGGTTCTCCAGTTACCTCCCACAGTCCAAAGAAATTCAGGTTAGGTTAATTTGCGTTCCCAAATTGTCCGTAGTGTGTGTGCATGGGTGAATGTTGACTGGAGATCCCACCACGGTTGTAACAGTGGGAATAAATACTGTACAATGGTCCCTATTGGCCTCCCCGGTCCCTAGTTGGACTACAGAGGTTCCTAGATGGATGGATGGGTTGAGTAGGACATTTGAATACATTTATAGATGTAAATGTTTTACTGTAGTCATTCAGAGAGATTTTTCCCTTCACATTTTAACAGTGTGCCCTTTGCATCATTCCTTCTTTGAAATTTTACATCTTTAATATCGCTCCCCAGGGTGAGGTGATACACATGGCAGGTGTTAAATAAATCAACAACTTTATTCGACATCATCTACTGTACAGCTACAATCTGCTACACGTCATGTCATCTTCCACATTTCAGATGATGTGAGAAATAAAAGGAAAATCATAAAAGCTTGCATCATTTTTAAAGTGTTATTCCCAGCGTCAGCATGCCTGTGTGTGTGTGTGTGTGTGTGTGTGTGTGTGTTTTGTGCGTGTCAGAGAAGATGAGAAATGAAGTGGAGGTATTTAGAAGTGCTGAAAGCAGCTCACCCGTATCCATTTCTGACTGAAACTAATGATGGGCACTAACAGGAGATTAATCTGATAATGAGGCTCATTATGCATACATTTCATTTGAGCACATTTCATTTGCAGAGTCGCGTTGCTTGTTCGAGATGCTGGATGGAAAACGCGGCATGTCTGAGCCATTAACATGGAAGTGAGGGAATATCTGAGACATTCATTTATATCATAGAAATTCAATTTTATGATCAGAAAAATTATTTCGCAGTTGTATTTTAAAGAATTGTTTTCTCTGCCTCATTTTTCTTTAAATATACTTTCAACTCAATTTATTCAGAATCAGCATCCTAAGCTTAACAGTTACTTCAGCATTCACATAGGGCAAATTAATCACATTCTCTTTTTTTTGCTTTACATTTGTGTGTTTTCCATGCCTCCGAGGTTGCCATATTGTTCATTTTTAGCATGACGTGTGTTGTGTACTCTACATATAAGCTGTCCATCAGACTTAATACTTCTCCTCGCTTAAAGAAATAATGTGCTAAAAAGAAGCTAAAGGAATGCAAGTTGTATTTTTTAAAATCCAAAATCAAACCTTGCATGCCTACAGTAAAGTTTCTGAAATTCTGTGGTTACACCTGAAGTTACACACTGTAACTACACCTGTGTACACTATATATAGGCATTTAAACCTCCATGTGTTTGCTTAACTCAGTTCTGAACATTGCAGCTGTATAATTTCGAATGGCTAATTCAATTCAATAGATTTTTCCGTACTGCTTTATTGTTCACTGCAATAATAAATCAAGAGAAATCTGAACACATCATTCATTCCTGGACAAATTGCTAACCCCTTATGGTTAATTTACATTATGTTCCATCTGTTTAGTCTATATACAGTAAGCTCTGTTAGACTAGCACATCCTCAGCATTTCTTTTCATTTTATATATAAAAAAAGTAAAACCGCGCATGCTGCACCTGTTTATAGCAACATTTGTTTTTTATATTACCCAACAGTTTGTTCTGACCAAATAATCTGCTTAGACGACTTACACAAGTGGTGATAATAGAGCATAACAGCACTGGGACGTTTACCCACATGTATCATTCCACGTCACAGGTGTTCTAACAATCGTTAATTACACTACACAGCATGGGTCTGTACGGTCCGTTGTACTGAGAGGAGAGCAGCTGTCTGCCAAAACCCACATTCACAACCAGTCACGGTAGCACTTTCAGCAGGAAAACATCTGATAATAATACGTCATCTTAAACAACATGCTGTCTTCTTATTAATTGCTTTAAAGTCATTCCAAATTGCCTGTTGTTTGTTTACTGTCAATGTGACCTAGGCTGAATCCCAAATCCCTCTCTAACCCCTGATTAAGGGCACTACTTGATACGTGAAACAAGGAATTGTACACCCTACATGGTGCACTAACTTTCCATTTAATACTATTTGGAATTCAACCTTGAAACTCTGGAGGTTAATGGCGCTGATATTTTAAAGCGGAATAAGAAAAAATTTAAAGTGAAATTTACAGGACTATCCACCACCTTCATGGTTTGTTCCCCTCAGCTTTTGCTACATAGTACTTAGTAAGACTACATAGTAAGAATTTAAAACTAGTTTTACCACTGTAAATTACACTAACTGTCGGTTGCCAACTTTACCAGTCATGGTTAATTAGTTCCACCTGGCGTGAAAAGAGTGGTTTTGTCAGAGCAAAATAACTGGTTAAATAAAATCATAACATATATCAAATCATAACCGGTTAATAAAAAATGGTGTTTGTGGAACTGTTATATCAAAGCAATATCACACTGGAGGCTGTGCTGTTGTGCTGAATATCAGCATGGTGGTGATGTCTTTGACCATATCACAATCGTCTTGATATTCAGCACAGCAGTACTCCATTTTATGTTTTGCTTAATGATTTTCTGTTATTACTTACCTAGGTTACAATGCACCAGCTTTGAAGAGATGTGTGTTCTCAATGGTAATTTTCCCTTTACAGTGAAACCTCAGATTGCGAGTAACGCGGTTTGCAAGTGTTCCACAAGACGAGCAGGGAAAATTTTTTATAAATTTTGACTTGGAAAATGAACAAGTCTTGGTTTACGAGTGCTGAGTATCATGTATCACATAGGCGCTTCTTGTTTTTGACACCGAGCGTCACATAATGGAATTGTAAGGAATCGTCCTGTCTGTGAAAAAAGGAGAGGAAGGGTAACAGTGTAGGATGAGAAGGGGGATAGGGAAGTTTATTTTAGCTTCACACTCACACACATACTGTATACACAGCACCTGTGCGCACAAACAGAAACACTAATCTGTCGAAATTCATTTTTACTTTTTTTTTTTTAAGTAAAGTGCAGGTTAATTTGTTTTATTTTTATTTTGTGTTAATTATTTAACTTGGGCTGTGGAACAAATAATTTAAGTTTCCATTATTTCTTTTTGGAAACTTCAATTTGGTTTATGAGTGTTTTGAAATACGAGCCTGGGTTCCAAGGTACCACTGTATTTGAATTTAAAGGTCCCATATTTGACAATTTATTTAAAAACTTAACACAGATCTCAGAGCTCCACAAACTTTGTGGTTTAACAATAAACTTAAATGAACCCTGAGATAATGTGTTTTTTATGCCTCAAATTACCTTTATTTCATTCCTCTGTTAACTGCACTACTTTAGGGGAGGGGTATCTTGACATCACTTCATGGACAAAATCGAATTGGCTTGTTTAAACATTGGCAAATTAAATAAAAAGAAAGAAATGTTTTTGTTGTTCCTTTGTTTGTTTTGTAAATGTACATGGGGAACCCATCTGCATGTCTTAAATTGACCAGATTGTAAATTTTGCATCATAGCTCCGCTTTGTTTAGGGAAAAAATGCAACTTATTTGTGATACCAAGATACCCGGGGGGAAAATACCCGGAAAAAAAAAATACACTGTTGTTAGTATTGTCGGAGCTGAGCTTACAAAAAAAAAAAAAAAAAACATTAAACCTTCTGACCAATCAGAATCAAAGATTTCACAGCACTGAGTAAATCTAAGCATCTTTAACATCTGTAACGACAGTCTGGTACACTGATCTAGTGCTAAATACTGTAAAAAAAAAAATACTGTATCTTCCTAGGCACATAGTGAGAAAATTTCTGACTTTTAATTTGGTTGTAATGTAGGTTTTGCCTCAGCATCAGCGTCAGTGCGATAGAGAGTAAAGAAGAGGAAGAAAGAGACAGATTGTGAGAGAGAGAAAGCGTGTTAGAGTGTGAGTGTTGGCTGTGGGAGAGGGCCACGGAGTCATCCTCCCCAAAGTCATCCTCATTAAGAAATCTCTTCTTACGCAGTGGGGACTGGGAAAACACACGGCGATGAATCACTGGAGAACTCAAAATACGAAGCATTGATTTTCAGCCGTCATCCAAAATACCACCCTACATACAGGGCATCTGTTTTTCTTAGCTGACATTTAGCTATGGCTATTAGTCAGGCTTAGCACTGCACGTGTCTGGAGACGCACTGGACCGCATATTTATTTATTTTTTCAGCATTATCTAAAAAATCTATTTGCATACCGTATCGCGGCCAGACATTTCTGTTTCACTTCGGCCTTGTTTGAATGTTAATGTCTCCACAAGTATTCAAATATTTAGCTACAGTTAAAAAAACCTTTTTTTTCTTTTAATATGGAGTGCAGTAGACTGAAAGCTCTATCTCTTCAATCTTTTCAATATCATCTGGAATGATTTGGAGAGAAAAAAAAATTGCATTCTGCTTGGTTTGGCAACTGCTTAAAAGTGTGCCATCCTCCTTCATGGAGCACAGAGCAAATAGTGGGTCTATCATATTTCACATATTTCACATATTTCACGCTGTTCCACACCGCACACCCATGTTCCACACCACATCACTCTTTAAACAGGCTGCTGATGGAGGAGGGACTGCATGAGGGGCTAAACAAAATAAAAATAAATAAAAATAAAAATCTGCATGTACAGGGGCACTTCAGAATGTATATCACACATAGCGTGGAAAAAGAAAATGACACAGGATATATATATATATATATATATATATATATATATTTTTTTTTTTTTTTTTATTATTATTATTTTTTATTAATAATTCATGCCATGACTGGTTGGATCTCTTATCACAGGGAGACCACTATCTGCTGAAAACTGCGGCCAGTTAACCTTAATAGCTATAAAGGATTGCATTTGATACAAATGGTTTAACTATGATGGCTTACAACAGCAACTGTTCAAATATTTTATGGACTGAAATTGCTATGAACAGTTTAGTACCCAAGTCTCCATCAGTGAATATTTGTTAAAGTCAACAAAGTCAAATTCATATAAAGTAAAACACGTTACTTGTTAAACGATTATTTCTCAATGAGGATGAGTTCACTTTTGAGTCTGGTTTTATTCAAGGTTTCCCTCAGCCTATGTTTGCTTATTAGGGATAAACTTTTTGTATTTATATTGAGAATTTTTATTCCTGTAAAGCTGGTTTGCACTAAGGTTCATTGTCAAAGACACTCTACAAATAGAAATGGGGTTGACTTTACTGTCAAGAATGTATTTATTATATTTATACATTATTCTTTTCAATCAAGCGTTTCACTTGCTTAATGGGAACAAATGCAGTTTGCTCCAAACCACCTTCCCCAGTATCATCATTTATGAACTTACGGCACGTTACAAAATGTAAATGTTTTACTGCGGCTAAGTCTCTTATCACCGTACTGTGCTTTTGTAAATGTCTATCGGTTTCATGCCGTCATTCACAAAAAAAAATATTACAAGTCTCGGTTTGTCTAATACTGTACTACTAACTCAAGATTAAATTCAGTTATAATCAATTAATTAATTTAAGTTTTGTTTTGTTAATAAAACAATATCAAATAGGTACGGCTATCGGCTGACGTTATGGTGCAATCATGTTATCATTATAAATGATTATGAATTTATCATTAGACATTAGACAACATTTTATAAATTAAAGAGCATGATAATTAAACACATGCACAAAATGCACCATTTTGGTGATATACAATATTTTGTATTTATGGGTTAATTTAGTGTTGTTACTCTGTATATGATGGTATGATTGGTAACACTAGAAAATATATGGGTCACACCATCACATGACACCTCCAGGGTCAGGGGTTTGAATCTCACCTCCAGTCATATTTTGCTTGTTCTCCCCATGTTTGGCCATTATGTTATGTTGAAAGTTATGTTAGTGATTGTAATTTATTTATTTTTGGTATATAATCTGTCAAACCACAGCTTGTACTATATGATGCAAATGAACGATGGCTTCACTTTCTGTGAGTCTGAATCAGCTGATGATATCGTTTGTCAAGTCCAATCTTCTCCCAAGGTCAATGCATGGAGTTCAGCTATATTTCAAGCATCAACTAATTAAGAGTCCAGTGATCATCAGTAGGGAGTAATGGAGTATAGAAAATGCCTTCGTCAGAACTGATGAAGGCCACGAGGACACTTTGCTAACCGATGAGCCGTTGGGGAAAACGGGAAAGAAAGGTACTTTAATGACCAACCAATTAGCAGACCTAAAGAATGTTAAAGAGTGCATTTAACACTGTTTTAACTATCATCATTTTAGATTTCTTCTCTGCTCTCTTTAATTATGTTATTATCAGGCAGATAAACATTACATTTTTATGTTATTGAGCGAGGGCTAAAATCCAATGAAGCTATAGCTTTAAAGTGGTTTTGCTCTGGACATCTTTGTCATAAATGTCTTAAAATATTCTAATAGTCTTGTACCATTTTCATGCCAATGCTTCTTAAAAAATAAACAAATAACCAATGCTGTTAGGATTGTAATTTATTCTGCGGAATTCATTCTGCAGCCAATTCTGACAGTGTTATTGTTTTTCAGCCTTGTCAAATTGCCAGCCTTTACAGGCATTTATTTCCATGGCAATGTAATTATGTTGCTATGGCACATTCACTTCTCACACAGACCAAACATTAGTTCCTTGAGTTTTTTTTCCCCTTCTTCTTTAATAATCTAATTTATGCATCTAGCCGACGCAGAAGTCTAAATGTATTCCCGTTAGACTAATAGCGTTCATTAACTCATGCAACAGTAAATGTTTGATTGGGATACGGCATTTTTCCCCATCAAAGGGACGTTTCATTTTCCATTTCTGCAAATCGCACACTTCAAATAAACCATTAAATGCTTGTTCACTTCAAAACTTCGTTTAGCATATGCTAATAGAGAATTTACATGAGGGTGGTGGTGGTGGGGGGTGGGGGTTTTGGGGCGTCCTGCTGGTTTGATTGGCGGCAGATATTGAGCAGCCTGTGAAGAACCTGTGAAAGTGAACGTGTGCCTTTTGAGATACACATACAAACAGAGCACACACACACACACACACACACACACACACACACACACACACGTGCGCGCGCGCCATAGCGAATGCAAAACAGCGGGGGAATGATGTGTTATGTGTCACAGGAACACAATGGGGAAAGTGTGTTACAGGCCAGCTGGAGGTGCTGTGGATGTGCAACTCAGGACAGAGACATCGCATTACAGCAATGAGGACAGAGAAGAGTTGAAGACAGGATTTCAAGACATGATGAAGCATGGGACTATATGTTTACAATAGTTAAACAAAACTCTGTAAGATACTTACAGCTAGAAATGCAGGAACCTTAAAGGAGAATTTTTTACATCAGTGCTAGCTTGACCAGTGTGACTCTAGAGGCTTTAGCTGCACTGCTCCTCATCGCCTCGTGTCTCCAAACACATTCAAGTCATGTCTTAATTCCCACTTATTTAGAAGTGCTTAACCCATATGACTTTATCTATGTTTAACTGATACTTTGTCAATTATATATATATATATCTATATATATATATATATATGCTGTTAAGTTTTTTTAATAAAGAATATTATATTGTTTTACTGTTATTTACTGCTTGATGTTATTAATTAATTGCTTGTTTATATTTTGGATTTTGACCTTGTACCACTACGAGGGGAGGTATGTAAATAAAAAGCATTATTATTATTATTATTATTATTATTATTATTATTATTATTATTAATAAAATAAGTGTAATACTCAACCCACAAATCTTTTCACTAAGTGCATATTTAGATAGATAGATATTTCTATAACATAAATATTATTCATTTATGGAATGAAAACAATACACAATCCATTATCTAACTCTAACTCTAATTTCATTCTAATTCACTGTAATTTCACTGTACTTACTAAAGTAACAATAAAGACACTTGAATTACTTCTGGCTCCCAACAAGATTAATAACTGGCCATGTTTTTAAAAATGGACATGTTCGTCATTGTTTGTTTGTTTGTTTGTTTTTTGTTTTGTTAATTGTTTAAACATATTGAAATTGCATTATCAAAAACTCAATAAGATGAACCTATAACTCACCAGTTTTAAAACTTATTACTTTCTCTTACACACAAGCATCACATTTTGTTATACTTAAGTGTTTAATGTTAATGTATTAAGCAAAAACAATCCAAAAGTGAATCCATAAATTAAGGCAAATAAAGACAGGATATTTAAATAGGATTCTATGTAAGTAATGGTGCCTCATAAAAGAAAGTGAGTTGCATTATTGTGAGAGTTACTGTAGCACTCGCTGCACTTAGGAGGCACTGTTTCTCCTAGAAATACCCATTCTGGCTCATATTTCTTTTTTTCTTCTTCTTCTTTTGTGAACATCAGTAAATGCAAATCACCTGGATGGTGACCTTAGTGGCAAAATAATATTCATCAGTCTGTCTACTATTGCAGGTAAAAAGTGTAATGTAACGTTGTTGGCTATTCGTCTCTGACCTTTGGCATCAGCGCAGCATTTTCAGAGAAAATCCCACTCACTTGATAGTTTCTCTTTTTTAGACCATCCTCTGTAAACCCTAGAGATGGTTGTGCATGAAATTCCCAGCAGATCAGAACTTTCGGAAATACTCAGACCAGCTAATTTGACACTAACACCAATGCCGGGGTTCAAAGTCAGCTAAATCACCTTTCCCCCCCTTTTTGAATTTCAGCAAATCATCTTGACCATGTCTACACGCCTAAATGCATTGAGTTGCTGCAATGTGATTGGCTGATTACAGATTTGTATTAAAAAGCAGGTGTACCTAATAAAGTGGCCGGTGAGTGTATATTCTAATATATTTAATGATTTACTTTTTTTCTCCTTTTTTTTTTTTTTTTTTTTTTTACTTTTAATTTTCTATTGTTTATTTGAGTAGTAAAAAAAAAAAAAAACCTGAAACAGACAGTAAGTTTGTCATGATTTTGGAAGAACAGTTGGATTTTATTTTAATGACTCACATTTCAGATGGTACTAGAAAGACAAAGTGGGTGTCTGGCCACCACCACACATCTCTCTGGGTTTTACTTCTAACCGACAAATGAAGAAAATGTCTGTGCATCGCCTCGTCGGCTGAGACAGAGCGCCCCTCTCTAAGAATGAGGAGTTTAAACGCTTGGTTCACGTAGGCGGTGACATGGTCTTGTATATATTTTTTCAACAACATGCCTTATGTAGATTTATCCTGGTACTGTTTTTTTCACATCAGAGCTCGTCACTCGTTACTGTTGGCACTGACTGTGAGTGTTACATGACACTAGCGTTTGAACCCATCACAGAAATGACAGGCCTGTTAGTGGATGATTGAAAGTCTCAGACAACAGCAGGCATATTCTAATGACTTCATTTTGATACACTTATCACGTACAATCACCTAATTACTTATTAATATAAGGTCTTGATTAGGATAGCGGCATCTGAAATATAGGAGCCGTTTTGCCTTATCATTAGTGGGATTTCCGTCTAATTATGATTCATAATTAATGCAAGGACAATTTGATTTGCTCTGATTATGTGAGTGATTACAGATTTCAGATCTGCATAATCGGAGAGCGGCTTTAAATACGGCAAATGCCAGCACTAATAATGGTGACTGCACTGTCGGAGCTCATCAGGGCATTAATAACCAAAATGAGAAGGAAACAAACTAATGGTGCAATGTTGTTGAACTAAAATAACCAATATTTCACAATGTGGCCTGAAAGTCTGACTACATTGTGATTTAATGACTGTAATTACATTTTAACCAACTTGAATGTGCTGCAAACTGCTGAAATCACAGTTACCTCTGCAGGAGGCCGTGCCAAGGAAGGCATAAACACACTGGACTTATTTTACAGAAATGCAAAAATAATAAACATAATAACACAAATGCAATACAATTTAAAAATAAATCGTAATTTCTTTGTGTGTGTGTGTGTGTGTGTGTGTGTGTGTGTGTGTGTGTGTGTGTGTGTGTGTGTGTGTGTGCGCGCACAATGGGATAAATAGTTATGGATGATTTGCAAAATGTAGGAAGGAAACAGTGCTACTTAAAAGGATTTTTTTTGTCTAAATGGCTAACAGGAGTTAAATTTTTAGAGATGCAAAGAAAAGTTTAAAAAACTAAATTATAATTCTAGAACTCGAAAAAAAATTCCTAGGAATCCGATATGAATAACTATAATGTAACAGTGTAGACATTGCTGTGTAATGTCTGATTTATGAGGTATACTGTACATGAAAAGTAAAACCCTTTTAATATTTCTTTGTTCTAAAAGTTCTTTGTTTTTCAGATTTTACAAGTATTTATTTGTAATTTTTTTGCCAGGCATCATTTAGATAAAACTTTCATTAATAAGACTAAGTACATGGTATAATTATGTCTTCAACTAGTGTAAATGGAGCTTTCAACCTGTCTTTCATCCCTGCAACTGTGACTCCCAGAAAGACTTTCAGGCTTTTTTGGTGCAAAATTCATCTACCTTGTGTCATGCACCTTTGACAAAAATGCCCTAATCCTGTACCCTGCTTATAGTCGAAAGCACAAAATGTTACATATAACATGTGAAAGACATGACACTTTGTATATAATAAGTTGATTAATTATTCTATTAAATCATTGCCCTAGTTTATAGCTGCAGGACACAATAAAGATTATTTATATAGGCAAAAACTATGCTGAATGTATTTTCTCATTATTATAACGTTAAAAATATGTTATGTCGGCTGTAAACTTCCATTAACATGTTTACTATAAAATTTATTATTCTGTTTTGATTTAAATTCTACCACTGTAATTTATTTATTTATTTATTTATTTATTTATTTCCTAGTATTTCTAATATGGTCCTTCTGCTGTGAGCAAGCTCGTATTATTACTACTACTATTATAAATATAACTATTGCAACAACAAAAACAGCAGCAACAATATTAATATAATATGAATACCTCAAGGTCTCTTTCCTCCACGCGCTCTGGCTTCCTCTCACAGTAAACCAGTATACGTTGTATACACTTCTTCTACAAGAATGAGCACCGGCGTGAAGTCATGGGCCGTTACTGTCAAGCCCTGCTTAGCAATGTCGGCTCGAATGGATGGACAGCTGCCCTTTCTTCTACCATACCTTCGATCACTAACGCTAGTGGTGTTACTATTTCTATTACTATTACAAGCATTGCTTCTGCTACAACAAATAGTACTACTATAATCACTATTACTATTACACTTTTAGATTGGATTAGATTCAACTTTAGTTTCACTGCTTAAAGTAAATCTACAAAGCTAATGACATGCAAGTGCTATTAACATCTAACCAGAGATAAATAACAAATGACTTCAATTACTATTTTATTAAAGTATTATTATAGAAATACTATTATTTTTATTATTCGTATTGTTACAGTACTACTGTTACTACTTATACCTCTACACTTATTGTTTATCTTGCTATTAATATACACTTTACTACTATTAATACTGCTTTTTTGCTGCTGCTGCTATTATTATTATTATTATTATTATTATTATTATTATTATTATTGCTATTACTGTTATTTCTGCCATTCCTTCTATTGCTGGTTCTACTTATATGATTACTCCTGCTACTACTTAAACTACTACATCTATCATCATCATCATCATCATTACTAATTCTATTTCTATTTCTGCCACGCCTTCTATTGTTACTCTTTTTGCTGGTGCTTTTTATATTACCACTCCTGCTACTACTAACACATTTATATATACTATCTTTATCATCATAATCATCATCATCATCATCATCATCATCATTAATACTATTTGTGTGTGTGTGTGTGTGTGTGTGTGAGAGAGAGAGAGAGAGAGAGAGATAGAGAGAGAGTGATAGAGAGATAGAGAAGTGAAATGAGTGCAGTATGGTCAGTGCTGCGATGAGACGCAGACCTCCTCGTTGTCCTTTTGCAGTAATTGTATTTGCCAGCGAGCTACATCTACATCGAGCACTCATGGTGTCTAATGAGGTGCTGATTAGAAATTCTCACATGCTTTCACTTCTGATTTAGTGTTATTTCAGTAGTTGAATAAACATAATTGCCTTACCAAGGTGTCATCTGAAAAGCGAGGCAAATAGAAAAAAAATTAGATTTACCGTAGGTTTAGTGACAGATATTACTTAGTCTTACACAGCATGCGGTTTCTAAAGGCCTAGATTGAATCAAATGTACGTTTATGTTGTTATATTTTGATTTTTAAACACATTTCTTCCTGGTGTTAAATTACAGAGATGTGTTTGATGTCTAATATGATTAATTACTAATCTAGTTTCAAGATGGTGTAAGTTTTTTTTTTTTTGGTTGTTGTTGTTGTTGTCATTTAAGAATTACAGTTTATTAGTTAGTAGAATGACAATTTAAATCAACAAAATATAGTAAAGCATATAATTTACTACATGGAGGTAAAAGATTGTCAGATCAGTGCTGATGGCAGATAAAAAAACATATATTTTGGTCAGAATTGTTTTGTTTTCGCTTTTATTTTCACTTTTTAGTTTTCCTTTTTTTTTCTTCAATCAACACTTATTTTATCGATTCCATAAACCATTAAACTCAAATACAGTATTTTATATGAATTCAATAGATGTTTTATCCTGTTATGTTATTTTCTTAATTTTACTATAAATTTTATAATGCAACTGCATTTTTAATAAAACATACGTCGCCTCCAATACAGTGTCAATGAAATTTTTTAGACCCTTACAAGTTTTCCCAAAAATTTTTAACATTATGTTTAATTCTTGTCCTTAAATTGAATTAAATCCCTTTTATTATAATTCTACACATAATATTCTACACTGAAACAGTCAAAAAAGATTTTTGGTTTATTTAATCAAAAATAATTTTTGTTCATTTATTAAAAATAATGACTGAAATATACCATTTAGGAAAGGATTCAGAGCCATCACTTACTATTAAAGTGCAAAAAGCAGCAATGAAATTCTGCTTGTGAATGATGCTACAAACTTTCTTCATCTTTCTTTTGGAACTTTCTTTTGTTCTTCTTTGGTGGAATTGTTCACACTCACATTCAGGTTGGATGGGCACAGGACTCTTTAGAGAGTTCGCGTCTAGGATCTGTCTGGGCCACTCCAGAACTTTTACAAAGACTTTACCTTAAGTGCTATGGTAAAAGTGTGTTTTATTGTCTCTTATACTACGGCAATTTTTAAATGCTTGAGTCTGACTGCTCCAATGGTGTTGATTAATTTTAAAAACAGCCCTGACAGTCTTGGATCTGTAAAGCAAGTCACAATAAATCAATAATTTGTACTTAATTTCTAAATGGTAAATTGTAATTTTTAAATATTCTAGTTAGGGTCAGCCCCCGTATGCAGCGCCCCTGGAGAAGATAGGGTTAAGGGCTCAACAGTGTCAAATAGCCAGTGCTGGGGCTCAAACCAACAACCTTCTGATCAGAGCCCCAGTAACCCACAGTCTTTTTAAGCCACCACTGCCCCTAAAAGTGTTCAATTATATTTATTTGAATTAATTTACGATGTGTGAGTGAGCGAGCGATCCTCTACTAGGCATTTATAAAATGATCCATAAATTTGAGCTTTATAAAAGTATAAAAGTATTCTTTCACAGGTCTTCATGGCAAAGGTTTATGCTTCATGTTTTTTTTAGTAGCATGACAAGCTGTGTGAAATGTTTTAAACTAAAAAAAAAAAAAAAATAGGGGGAAAATAACCCTTTATAGCTGTGATAACGTAAGTAATAACAATATTAAACAATTTAAATAAATTAAAGGAAAAGCTGCCACCAAAGGGGCATGAGTGTTTAGTGTTGGGTGTCAGGCGTTACCATGTAATGCGTTAGAGTACTTGAATTGCTTTTTCTGATTTAACGAGTAATTTAACGTGTTAGGTCCACCATTTAAGTACTCAGTTATTCAGTTATATTTAAAAAATATAATCCGTTATTCAGACAATTTACGTAATCCGTGAGCCAGACAACTGTCATTCCACTAGTGTGTGTGTGCAGGAAAGTCGTCCTACAAGCCCCGCCCCTGACAACCTGCCCCACTTTTTTATTCCTGCCCCTATCCTACCCATGCGATTTGACTTGGTGTTAGGCACCGTGAGTCGCCGAGAGTGACTGCCCCGCCCAGCGTTCCGCAAAGTTCTTCAAGGTCTGCGAGCTTCTGCGAGGACCCACGCACCGAAAGATGGAAACCTAATCACAGCGCCAAAACTTGTTGTGAATCCTAATGAACTGTACTTACTGTACTGTACTTGTATGGCCTTCGCACGAAACCACGTAGGTGAGATAGGGGTATTAGTAGTTAACAGATTATGGGCCAAACTTAAGTGATGATGGTAGAATAATTATGAAGGTCTTGACTAAAACAACATGCATGAGGAATCACAAAAAATGTATCTGTAAAATGTACAGGCTGACATTAATAAATCATAATAGAGTTTTTAATAAATTCATTCCATTTGGAAATTATATACCTGAGTAATATGCCATGACGCTCAGATATCAAAATTAGTCCTGCTTTTATTTCATAGTGTTTTTATCATTCATTAACTTTATATGTTTACTGTGGACTGGATTACTGTTACTGCAGTTATTTTCAGATTGGTACTTGCATAAAATGGTTATTGTACACATCACTGCGGTTTTATTAAACCACATAACTAGCCATGCATTTTGCTGTGACAGAGAGACTCAGCGGTGGTCAGAGAAGCAGAGGAGAGGAAACAGCTCAGAGCTAATGAAACTGCAAAAGCGTATGACCACAGCACTCTGATTAATAACGGCGCTCAAACAAAGCTTACTGATTGCATGCTATTACTTACTGAGAGACATAAAAGAGGTGAAATATTAAAGTGAAAAGGGTAAATTCACAGGAAAGAATGCTGTTCTTTTTGCAAAAACAAATGCATATGCAGTGGGGGCCAAAAGTATAGAAACAAAAGTGGAATTCAGTGTCTTAATGGCATTTTTTTCTTAAATTGAGATAATAGAAATTATTAGTTAATTATACATGTCAAAGCAATATATATTGCTGTATAGCAATTTCGTTTAATAAATTAACAAATTATTCCTATTATCTTGATTATATACAGTATATATATATATATATACTGTATATATAAAAAAATAACTTGAATTTGTTGCCTTAAAACATTCCGAATTCCATTCCAGTACATAGGGTTAGTAAAATAATACAATTATTTGCATGCTTGGGGAAGTTTTCTGAATAAGCTAAAGATTAATGCAGATGCTATAAAAATGACTTTGGATCACACTCTGTCCTGCCGAGCTCTAAACGTTATACTTAGCATCTGTATTCTTATGTAAATGTTAAATGGATAAATGTCAACGTTATAAATGTAGTGTCTCTTCTGAGTCCCATATTTTACAAGTCTCAGAGCTCACCTAAAGCGTGTCTGTTATTGCTCAAGCTGAAGTTGCCCTCAGATGATGCATTTTCATACGGTATCTCAGACTCTTTGTGTTTCTCTACTTCTCCACTGTCTATGTAAACTTAGACATACACCACCCACCAGAGAACTGCAGAGCTGAGAAACAGATTGGGGGAGGGTTCCCCTGTATGAGGTCACATTAGGGAAGAATCTCACCGTCTTGTTTAATAAGTAAATAAATAAATAAAAAAAGAACAAAAAAAGCAGATATTGTTTTTTTTTTTTTTTTTCACTTTTTCGTGCGCACACACAAAATTGACTCAAAAGTGAACTTTCCATAATGGGTTCTCTTTAAACATTATTTGCCCAAGGTAAATTCGCTCTTAGCTCTCCCCCATTGGTACTCAGTCTGACGGCATGCACATATACCACCTACTGTATGTGCGGTTCCTGTAAGGAGATTATGCACCTGAACTTCCCTTGGCCATAAATAACCAGGGCGCCATTTAATGGCGTAATTTCCACTCCACCTCCATTGACAGTGGCTTCATCCCTTAGCAAATGTCAGCCGTTTACTGAATCGATGGCATGAGTTATGAAAGGGAACAGAGAAGCCTGTCTTCACTCCATTCTTCTCAATAGCAACAAAAGAAAACCTGCGGCGCAGTGAAAAAAAAAAACAAAAAAGTTAATAAATAAATAATTTAAAAAGCAGCATTGATGAGTTGTTGCAAGTTGCAGTCAATGAGCTCTCCCCCAAGTTAAAATTAAAAGGCTGTAAGGGGGAAAATTGTTTTCTCTGGTCATCAGTCACATCCGGTAAGACCTTTTAGAGTGTGATTAATTAAAACCTAGAGGAAAGGGAGGCTGAGAAGAAGATGAGCTCTATAAATATCTGAGTACTTATCACTCCACCCCTCCACCCCCCTCCCCCCAGCCCAAAAGCATCAAGGGGTTAATGCCCACCGGCTTGCCTTTGACTAAGTGTTATTGCCGCACTTCATAATTTCATCTCGGAAATGGATGAGTGAGAGGATCTTCCTTATAGTAATTGAGTATTGATTTGAAAATAAACAGCAGCTCAACTCCCACCGAGTGACAGGCCATCCCTCGGATGCGATCGACAATAAATGGGCCCCCTGGTTCATAGCAAAGTTATGGATCAGGGCAGTGCAGTCAAGCCCAGTGTCCTGCCGCAATCTTTCTTCCAATATATATTGGATTTTAGATAACCCATTTATGAGGTGTGTCATATGAAACCTATAGTTCTCGGCTGCCAGATGAAAAGTTAACTTCTCTCTTCTCATTTAACGCTGGCCCTTTTTAGATGACTCACATCATGTATTTATGCTCCCTTTTTAAAAAAGTCCCTGCTTTATGAAGTACATTATACATATATTTGCACAGACGTTTTTAGCCCACCTGTCTTAGTCAGAGTGTTTTAGTAAACTTTGTTTTATTAAATTACAACAAAAAAAGTGGTGACTATTTTTATTTCATTACTTACTTTTTTTGTTGCACTTAAAGAAAAAGTTTCAGCTGGCCATGACTATGAACAAAAAGTAAAAAAAAAAAAATTGATTAGTCAATTAATAAATTTTCTTCTTTTTTGGGGGATATTTTGATTTATTCTGGGTTTTTTTTGTAATTGCTTCTTTTTTATTCCTTTCTTTTTACCCATCCTAGTGTCCTTAACAATTCTTAATAAAAAAAATTATAATGCTAACCTAAAGCTAAAGCAAACAAACACGTAAAGTATTTCTTACAGGAACCCAGGAAGGTGTCATAATATGCAATAAATCTTAAAAGGACCATCATTTAACCTTTTTTTATATATAATTTGGCATAATTTTTATCTTTAATATAAGAAATTAATAAGATTGCCTTTGACAACAAAAAAAGAGCATATGACTTCCCACACTAACACCCGTCCTTCACCATTAATTTACAATAATTTAGAATGTACAGACTTTCAAAGTATAACATCTTTATTTCTGTTTGTTTTTATACAGTACGTATACAGTACCGCGGCATGTTGTAAAAGTCTCTTTATTATACAATCTGCTTTGTTTGTCAGATCATTTTAAGTTTTATTTGGAAAAAAGAGAGCTTAACATTTGTATTTTTTTAAATGATTAATATTTGTATAATCACACAATGCATTTTATACTAGATCCAGAGATTCTACAGTTAATTTTAGATTAAGATGATCATTAATGAAGTCAAGGAGGAGCTCGAACATGGGTGTCACACTCTTTGTTAACCTTTGAGTCATCACTGTTGCAATAATGTGAGCTCCAGACGTATTACAGCGAGCCCACACTCACCATTAGCCACAGACAAATGTGCTATTCATTTTCATCAGCGCCTGCTTCACTTCTGATTCAACACGAGTTGCAGGAGGAGGCTGCGGGAGGAGTCCTTAGTTCTGCCTCCAAATGACCTCTAGATCTCTATCTGACCAAGAAAAGACAGATTAGAGGAAAGATGGCCACCTGTTCAGTCGCTTTATTCTCATCTCAAAGCTATTACTACAGTATCTTCTTTCATCATGGCTGTGTGTGAGGGTTTATAATAACAATCAATCATCATCATCATCATCATCATCATCATAATATAGAATATAGAATATTAGAAGCCAAAAAGTAGTATAATTGCTCTTAACTCATAACAGATGAAAGTCCAGAATCTCATAAATAAATTTAATTTAATTTAATTTAATTTAATTTAATTTAATTTAATTTAATTTAATTTAATTTAATTTAATTTAAGTAAATTAAATGAAAGTAAAACTGCAATAAATAGGGTATAGAAGATAAATGAATGAATAAAATACAAGGTACAAAGTCAAGAAGCACAATTTGCTTGCTGTCATACTTAAAAATATTAAGAATTAAAAATTCATTTTCAATTCAATTCTATTTGTATAACACTAACAGTACAAATGTAGATCTGTATAGTGGGAACCACAAGTTGTTGTTACTCTAAAGGAAACTTTAAAAGGACCTAATTGATTGATTGATTGATTGATTGATTGATTGATTGATTGATTGATTGATCAGAGAAGACTCGTACACTCATTTCAATATTACTTTGTGTGAAGCAGGGGTTTTTGAAACTAGGAGTTTTTTGCCCCTCCCTTCTGTATGTTGCTTGGTTTATAAACTGGGTCCACATTTATTGCTTTAACTATAAAAAAATTAATTTTCTTATGGTCACATTCAAACAAGCAACATTATTAGCTGCATTATAACACTGTGTGCATCTCCTACACTCTTGGGTCTCATTAGTGAAAATATACACATTTCTTTGTCTTTCTTGGGCTATAGTAGATCTTCGATGATTTCTAGTGATCCCTAATTCAATGGAGTGAAGCAAAAGTGAGCAAACACATAACTATACCAAAACCTTTAGTAAATATGAGTTTACAGTGTACTCTACATGTTCTGTTCATGGGAAGAGGGAAACAAAATGGATCAAAATTAATTTCGGGTCATTTTCTCTAAAAAACTGTAAATCTTTAGTCTAGATATCCACATATTAGGATTACAGGTGTGAATCCAATGTTATAAATTGTATATAAATATATATATATATATATATATATATATATATATATATATATATATATATATATATATAAAGGTATATTATAAAGATGACTTATTGCACTGTCTTGATGTGTCACTTCTGTCTGAAAGTGTGTAGATGTCTGAAATTGTCCTGAAAACTGTTTCTCACACTCTCAAGGACGTCACTGTGGTTTATAGATATAGGCTGGTATTCTTTGCTTTCTTGAAGCTGCGTGATGTGACAGTGTGCTTTATTTTTTACATTTAACGATGGACGACTTCAGGGTCAAACGCCGTAATGATTCATACTGATTCAGACAGTGTTCATTCTGCTTTTGGTGAACTGTAGGTGATCTCTTAGGAACAAACACACACACACACACAAACACACTTTTTATGGTACTGGACACAGATAAAGTGATAGATAAATAAAAATAGACAAAATATGTTAACAAATGTGGAGACAGACAGACAGACAGACAGACAGACAGACAGACAGACAGATAGATAGATAGATAGATAGATAGATAGATAGATAGATAGATAGATAGATAGATAGATAGATAGGACACTGCTAGAATCTAGAACTTTGATGATAAAAAGCTTTAAAGACAAGTCAGGAAAAGTGAGCGTGTCTTGGCAGGAGGAGAGCTAAAGCACCATTATAGAGTGGAGGTAATGGTGCAGGACAGGCACAGATACAAATAGCTGAGGAAGGGCACATCACCTGGATAATGGGTTAGAGTTCTACTGGCATGAGAAAATTCATGTTCAGACAAACCTCCTTTGATACAGTGACATTGTAAGAGCCATAAACCCCCGGTGTAAAATACTGAGGTGGTTACTGGCTTTTAATGCTTTCTACAGGTTTTCTGGTGGCAGATTTAGGATGATCTACCACAAGAGGATACAAGAGACTGATGAGGTTTAGCTATCTGAATTCTCCACTGATACTCTAAGAGCTAAAGCTGAGATACTTTTACTGTATATAGCACATTTTGTGGCTAAATATTCAAAGGTCCAAAGATTACAAAGTCAACTAAATACAGAATAACATGCTACATGCTACAGTATAAGTTTCATCATAAATAGTATGATGTGTGTTGAATTAAAAAAAAGTTTCAGAATAAAACATTTCAAGCTGTGCTTTTAGTGGGCAATGATCCTCATTTTCTTAAATGAGTGCGATAACTTTTTTTTCACTTACACACACTTTCATAAATTTTTCTTTTCATTTTGTGAATCTGCTTTGAGACAATGACCTTTGTTAAAAGCGCTATATAAATAAAATCGAATTGAATTGAATAACTTCACCATGGTAACAGTTACTCCACTTTGTGCCAGGGCGGATCACACCACCCCTTCCTAATGTGTTATTGTTTGTTTGTTTGCTTGTTGTCTGATTGTTTCTTTAATAAATAAATGAAATAAATTAATTACAGTGGTTTTATAGTTTACTAGAGCCCACATAGATGTCATGCACAGAAAGAAACACCAACAGGTCAACAGCTGAAGATAAAGCTGTTCACATAAACTATACTTCTGTTGTAAATTAAATAATTAACAGACTTCCAACAGATAAAATTAGCTAGAAAAAAAAATAAATTCCATGTACAATCTATTTTTTTTTTTTTTGTATGGGAACTCGTCTTTAATAGTCATAGTTTTTTTCCTTTTTGTTTTTTTTTGGTGTCTGACTGTTATTTGTTTTTGGATGAAGTGTTGTACATATGTGGAAGTGGTTTTATAATTCATAGTGAAACAGGATATTTGCACTGCATGGTCATATCATCGCACTCCAAATCGAAATGCAATGTCCAATCGGTCGAACAAGCACAGGAGTAGAAAAGAGATGCTGGAATTCATTTAATTTTGAATTTAATCATAATCTATAAATGTACGGCAAAGGAAAAAAAAAACACAAAGTATATACAGTAAGAAGCATTAATTTTCCTTTTATGACTAGGAGAAGTGTTTAATATCTAGGGGAGAGGCCACTGACATATGCATGATAAAGATGAAAAAGGCAAATATAACACCAGCCATACAATTTTTTTTTTTTTTTTATGTGAAGCAACATGTGCATAAAAAAACACAGGCATAGGATACAGGATTACCAGATGACCGTTGAGTTTGGTTTAAAAAAAATTAGGTAATTCAGCCTGTAATTTCCCCATAAGATATAACAGACAAAAATTTCAACATGGCTAATCCTAATAGAAATAAACTCACACAGAAGCACGTGTATAATGTTAAATTAGTCCAGATCCTAATGTCAATTTATACATGCCTGTATAGGGCTACATTTGGGCCAGGTTTACTATAATCCTACTGCATCTGCAAGTTTTAAAAGCTTAAACCCAGGTGCACTTTCTACTCACATCAGCATAATGCATGGATTTGTGCATGTGTATCCAAGTTTATCTGGGTCCAGCTGGAGTCGTATACAGTAAATACACACTGCTGAGTGTTAATTCAACACTTTAAGTGTTAATTCAAAACTGAGGAATTTTCTCAAAAGTTTTGGCCGGAGCTTTAAAGTAATAGTATAAGTACCAAAAGTAGCAAATTGGTGATGTTTTCAATTCCATGAAAACAGAGTACTTTTAATTACTAAGTGTTAAAAGGGACTGAAAGATAGAGTGAGGCAGAGAAAAGAGAGACAAACAAATAAAGAAAAAAAAACAGAAAGAAGACCTGCAGCGTGCAGCGTGTCTCCCAGCTCCATCCTTCAGTGAGATTCCACACACATACTATTTGTTATCTCCTAGTGAGTCAGGCCTGCAGGCACGGTTTGAGAATGGAAAATAAATGACATATAACAAGGAAGGTTGTCCCTCTGCAGCACCTCAGGACCATTTTCACACATAAATAGCCTTTTTCTTAGTTTTTCTTTTTTCTTTTGTCATTTTTTTAAAGCAGGATCAGATCAGTAATGATAAGTGATTAAATAATGAGGAATAGGAGTCTTTGTGTGTGGTGGATTTCCTCTGGGTACTCCGGTTTCCTCATACAGTCCAAAAATTAGGCTATTTTCCAAATTAGCCATTTGTGAGTGAGCATGCATGTTTCCCTTGCAATGGATTGGCACCCTGTCCAGGATGTACTTCACCTAGTGCCCTGAGTCCCCTGCGATAGGCTCCAGGCCCCTGTGACCCTGTACAGGATAAGAGGTATAAAAAAAATGTGAGTGAATGTTTTAATAAATAATACCACGTCAAATTTAGTGGTTCCCCCCAAAACACATGTTGGTGGAGTAATGGATAAATTTTGAGCAGAAACACAAAAATTGAATTTTTAGATTTTGAAAGAGTTAGGCTTTTACTGTAGCTCCTTTATGTATATACATTCATGATTAGAGACCACCTTATCCTGGTCAGGGTCTTAGAATGCAGCTTTCACCTGAGACATTTCTATACTCATACCTACTGTAAGGTCAATATAGTCACCAATCTATAGTCATCTATTAGTTTTCGGAAGGTCCAATGAAACTGGAGAACCACTATCTTCTTTAACACCTTTGATGTCAGGGCATACCACTCAAATTTATATTATTAAAAAATATAAAGAATTCATAGTTAGCGTTTTACACAAGACCTGTGAGGGTGTGCTGTGGTGTCTGGCTACCAGGACATTACCAGGGGATCTGTTGCGTGGTTATGCCTCCATGCATCAGGTTTGTTTGTTCAGCGCATTCCATGGATGCTTGATCGAATTGAGATGAGGGTAATTTGGAGTGTGGATCAACAACCTTAAACTCTTTGCCTGATAAGCCTCATATGTGGAAGGCTGTGATGCACCAGTAATTCTGATACCTTTCTATCATAGCCGCATTGACTTTGTTTTAGCAATTTGGGCTACATTGACTTTTCTGTAAGATCAGACTAGACAAAGCCTTTTATCCCCACAGTCATAGATAAGCCTTGGGTGCCCATGATCCTGTCACCAGTTAACTGCTATACAATTGACAATCAATGTTATTCAATTCACTTTGCTGGTGTTAGTGTTGTCGGCTGATCTGTGTAAGTTACAACTTGTAAAAGGTGACCTATTGCATTGCTGGTGTATTAATGTATAACTTCTATTCTCAATTGGGTTATGACGGTTAAACTCAAAATTTACTAATAATTAATAATTAATACTAATTACTATTAATTAATACTGATAATTATCATTGATAACTTTTAGCTCTTGTTTTATTCTGCATGTACAGTAAAATATGGTAATAATGATCTTTTAAAAAGATGATGAACATTTTATATTTGCATTTTATCCTTCACTGTTTTACTGAAAACTTCTATATAAAATTGAATTCATTATTTTATTTTCTAATCATAAAAACAAGCTCTGAAAAAAAAATAGCAAAAAAAGGCTTGTAATGACCTGATACAGGTCCTTTTTTTCATTCCCGCCAAGAGACTTGGCTTAGCCCAATGTCTCCATCTTTTAATTGAAACTGAATTCATTTTACACTGAGTACTTAATCCATTTTTGACAGCTTTCCATATTCGGCATATATAATAGACTTCCCAGTCTTTTCTTTCTCTCCTGTTCCTCCTCCGGCTAATCCATTTGACTTTAAACAGAAGTCCATTTATTAAATCTTTTATTAGGCCCTTTCATTATGTATGCTTGTAAAGATCTTAATAGAGATGTGAAATAATGAAATTCGGCAAATTCTTAAAGTGTTAATAAATCTCCATAACTTGTCTTTTGCAAAGAAAACCATGTTTTTGCAAGGGCCTGATATTTTATTCATGCTCTATGTAAATGTTCCAGTGCTTTAATTAAGCTTGTATGATTCAGCTGAGCTCTGTCAGATATGTTTTCTATCTTTGTCTCCCTTCTACCTTTATTTTCAACTTCCTAACTATAAAAGTGAGATTGTGGGATGAAAGAAAAATCCTTTAACTGGGTGTCTCCTTTCATTTCAAGCTAGCATCTTGATGAGGACGTTCTTAGAGCCTGGTTCCTGCTGCGAGTGCCAGTGGATTTCAGACTAAACTGCTGCATGCTTGGTAATCCAAACCATCCATCCCTCATACATCATCCATCCATTCATCCGATCTTAATCTTAGTCTCCTCCATAACTTTAAGTTTTGGTTCACTTCTTAGACTGGTGGTCTTATTTTGAAGGTGATCATTGTGGAAAAACTCACATTAGGCCTATTTGTCAGAAGCATATGGAAAGCCTGGGTTTGTTGGTGTTCGCCTTAACCAGGATTCTTGTCCTTAATCCATTTGTGGATGGTGCATCCAAGTTTTTTATGGATTTGTTCCATTTCTTCCATGCTGTAAAATATTTCATGTTAGTTAAACATAGAAAGAGAATTTTATTTTGCAAATGTCACCCATTATACATTATTCTAATCATTATTGAGTTCTTAATGGGTTGGCAACTTACAGTACATCAATATTTATTCAGGTAAAGTTATTCATATGTGGAGATATGCTATGCACATGTTTAAGTCCATTTCTTTGGATTCACTGTGTAAATTAGACATGTTTTGCACAAATCTGAGAATTGTCTGAATATACTAGAGTATTCAAAATAATGTCTATTGCACATTGCTTAAACAAAAGCACCCATGTTCAAATTTGAAAAAAATTCTTCAGCACGGTGAAATGATCTATACCAGACAGGAAGCTGGGGTCAGTGAAAATACAGTAACCCTGAAGCAGATAGGGTTAAGGGCTTGCACAAGGGCTCAACAGTGTCAATTTGACAGTGCTGGTGCTTGAACCCTCAACCTCCCGGTCAGTAGGTTAAAAGCTTAACTATTTGAGCCACTACTGTCCACACTAAATGGAAGCAGTTTTTACACTATGTGTAAAACTACACTATACTATTACGATCTTGTTATAATTTTGGATGAATTCTATAACAGATCCCCCAACCTTTCAACCAGCAACCCTGTGCTTTAGCCATTTGCACAACACTGCCCGTAGAATGGCTTACAGCTCTCCCACCCAAGTACTAACCAAGCCCAGGCCTGACGTGGCTTTAAAGATAAAATTACAAACACAGTCTATAAACAAGATAATGTAATGCACTAAAATAGACATGTATTAGTATATTAGACAAGAATGTACTTTTTACTAAGCGACATATAATTATGATGCCTCCCATTAATTCAGTTCATTTTATGCAACCTAAAAAAAAATATCGCACACTGACATTTAAAAACCTCTGTTGCAGAAGACGTTTGTAGCTAAGTCCTTGGGGCTTGGGTAACAAATAGCCAGCCACCCCCTTGAAAAATATATGGTTTGATTTATTTGGTAGGAATATGGCCTCCTGAGTTCAGAAAATGAGAGAGTTAAGTAAAGTCACCAAGCGGCGGAAGTGTGTTTTGGGTTGGTTGGAAAAGCTGGCTGCAGATAGCAAGCAGACCGGGGGTTCACACATGGCTGGAGCACATCCGTAATGGGTCTAAGCTCTATCGACTCCAGATGAAGAGAGTGATGGGAATAAACGTGCTGTGGAGGGAGATTTTGTTAAGCGTTGAGGGAGGTGATTCGAGGGAGGAATGAGTCTATGGGGGAAAGGGAAGTCAATGTAACAGCTGTGTGTGTGTGTGTGTGTGTGTGTGTGTGTGTGTGTGTGTGTGTCACAAGGGACTAAGAGAAACCATACTCTCAAAACACATCAAACTCACCCACTCAGGCAGCGTTTGCCATATGGCAGATGTTACAAAAGCATTCTCATAAAGAATATGGAGTGCTGTTGACTTTTTTCCTGACGTCCTTTGCTTTTTTTGAAAGAACTGTGCAGGTGATTGGTGAATCCCTGGGTAAGAAAGGTGTAGTGTCAGCTTTGTATTGCGTCTCAGTGGGGTGTGTGATAGTTTAGAGTCATCGGGGTAGAATGCTTCTTGTACTTTTACACAAAATCAATTTCTAGGTTTCAGTCTACAATATGGTAGATTCCTCAAGTTCTGCAAACACTACAATTCCCCGAGTATAATAGAATGTTTAATTAAAACATTCTTCTGTTTAGGGCTACTGAGGAAACAGTTTTTGTTGGTCCTCATTCAAATACTTCAAGTTGATGATTTTGCTGACAATGTTAGTAAAATTCTTTTAGTCCCTTGAAGGGAAGTGCTAATTAATGTAGATTAGTTGTCTAGTCTTGAAGTCTGATGTTTTTGTCTGATATTTTAAAATTTGTTATTACAAAATTTATAAAGGTACAACTAGTACATCATTTTGGTGTGCAGGTTTATGTGATAGTCTTATTCATAGTTAATTTGGCCACAGCATTAAATTAAAACCCTAGAATTATTATTGTTATGTTCATAAGAGTATAAAGAAACATTTATCTAGAAACACTTTGTATCTAGAAACACAAGTCATTGTTTTATAGTTTAAGATGCTCGCCTTACAGTACATGCTAACTTAAATACTATCATTTTTCGTTCTAGTTTTCGAGCAGTCTGTTTTAAAAAATGGTTATACAGTACCAAGGAGCAAGAGATCTTCATTTAACTGGACCTATATTCTTTAAGGTATAATGGAATGTTGACTTTAAACATTCAGTCACCTGATCGAGTCCTGTGGGGTCAGACAGTGAGCTGATCATATGTGTATACTTGTATTATTATTATAACACACATTAAACAAGATAAGATAATGATCTAAAATAACTTCAGACTGTGAAGAGAGAGCGAGAGAGAGACAGAGAGGGAAAAATATGGTATTTTAACCTCTAATAAGACTTTCTTTTGCTTTACACGTGCACACACACGTGTGTTATAAGAAACAGTCCGTGTGCGCTGTCCACACGCGCATACAAACACAAAATAAAATATGTTTTACATACACACACGTGGTCACAGTGTTATAATAAACAGTACACGCGTACATGGATGTTGATTATACCAGTAAGAGACGAGCACTAAGACCCAGCAGGCAAGACAATTACCCACAATTCCGCAGCAAAAAAGAGAGAAAAAACGTTGGCTCAGCTGTGATCACGTGACGCTCGGCGTCAAAACAAGAAGCACATGTGTGATACATGATACTCGGTGCTCGTAAACCAGGACTTGCTCGTTTTTCAAGTCAAAATGTATTAAAATTCTTTGCTCGTCTTGCGGAACATTTGCAAACTGTGGTACTTGCAATCCAAGGTTTTACTGTATTACTAAACATTGGAATTAAATCCTGAAAATGATATATAGTTTAAACATGAGTCTTATTTCTTCAACAGCAAAAATGTTAAGAAAGACAGCCAAAAATAAAATATAATAAATGTTTAACAAAAGTCTAAAGTTAAATATTTCCAATACATATGGTTTGGTATAAACAATTATTGAATAGTGTCCCATTGGCAAATATTACTTCACATGGGGCTCTACATACATAACATACATATTAATAAGTCTTATGTTGTTGAATAGAACTTAAAAAATAACTAACTAAAAAGAAATAAAAATTACATTGTTTAGCTACAGTTGTTCAAATTCTGCTAAAGCTTCTTAATTTGTAATGTGAGCTGAATTAAAAAACCAGTCAAAAAAGTTAAGCTAAATTAAAATTTTGCATTTTGGTTAGTGCTATTAAGAGTTATTTCAACCAAACAAAGTCACTCACTCTCTCTCGCTTACATACTAAGGCACATTTGGAATTTCCATTTAACCTAAAATGCATGTTTTTGGACTTTGGGAGGAAATTGGTGTACCTGGAGAAAACCCACCAAGCACAGGGAGAACATGCAAACTCCACGCACAATATCCAGGAAGCTTCAAGCCTGGAGATGTGAGACTGCAGTGCTGACCAAAAGACTACTAACAGGAACAATACTTCTCAATTTCATAATTATTTCACACACACACAAAAATAAATTAAAAAAATACAAATTGGCACTCTTCTTTCACATTTTGGTCTACTTATTCACAGAAGATACATTAGCACAGATTGCATTTTGGTACCCTGCATTCACTTACAGCCATGTACTATTTAGATTAAATTCTTCATTTGCCAAGAAGATTTTATTTAATACTCCCTTGTTTAAGCATGAAATTAGCACAATTCACTCTGGCGTCAGATTCTAAATTGAACTTTTTATATTTTAACTAGAAAACTGAGTCTTATTTAAATAGCAATTAGCACAATTCAGTCTCTGACTATGCACTGAGATGAGATATTGCCTTCTGTTCATCACCATTTTGCTGAAGTCATAACCAGACAAATATTGGTTTTGCAACGACATGATGAACGGCAAAATAGATGCACATGCACAAGAAAGAAAAATGTTTTCACTGTGGACTGACATAAACATTACTAGAACCTTTTAGCATATGAAATACCAGAAGATATAAAATCTTATAGATAGTGTGTATACAATATATATATATATATATATATATATATACACTGCCGTTCAAAAGTTTTAAAACACTTGCAAATTTCTTTGTTTTTGTTTAGTGATTTATTTTCTACATTCTACAACAATCTTGGGGATTTCAAAACTATAAAATAACACAGGTAATTACGTAACAACAACAAAAACAACAGTTAGTTGTTATTTTAAGACACAGAGGTCAGCCTTTCTGTAATAGTTCTTGCAAGAACAGTATTGTCAAGTGCATTTGCAAAATCCGTCCCATAATGAAACTGGCTCTCATGAAGGCCATCCCAGGAGGGCGAGACCAAAACCTACCTCTGCCGCAGACGAGAAGTTCATTTAGAGTTATCAGCCTGAAAAATGACCAATTAACAGCACCTCAGATTAGAGGCGTTATGAAGTCTTTACAGAGCATAAGTAGCAGAAACATCTCAATATCAACTGTCCAAAGGAGATTAATGCATTTTTGGACGCCTTCAGCATTCCTTTACAATGTAGAAAGAAATAAAAATCATAACCCACCATCATGGAGTTAGAAAGCGTTCTAAATCTTTTGAATGGTAGTGTACATTTTATATATATAAACAGAATTCCTTTACTTACTTGTATTTAAACTTCCAACACTTAAGCAGCTCCCTTGTTAATCTCACTGGCAAGAACTGCAACTGTGTGCAGTTTTGTGTTATAAACTTAATCCTTAAAATGTTCTCTTCTGCCGAATTTGTCTAAGCCTAAGCTCTCCTCATTAAACCATAGCTTTGAGTGTGGTGAGTAATTTGTGTTTATTTTCAGGCAAGCCATGTGTACTCGATGTAGTGCTAAAATAGATCAACCTTACCAAATGTATAAAATATTGTTACATCTACAGTATCAAGTTACAACAGAACACCAGACTTGTGACACTGAAGGAGTCTTGACTTTAAAGCTTTATATACCATTTAGTATATCATGCTAGCAAGACAGTTAAACACAAATTGTAGACCCCAAACCTGGCACCTATTTTCAGCTAGTTGCTTGTTTGCCTAAATCAAGTAAGTCAACATTATTTGATGACTTAGCCTACAGTTGGTACTTATAATAGTTTCATTATTAGATTATATCCACCACTTACCATTACAGTTTTACTTTCTCTTTCTCATTTGAATTGTTTCTCTTTTCTGGCTTCTAACAGAACAAACTTGTGCAAGTACACCAGGGATTGGGTTCAAATCTCGTTTATGTACGTGGAAGTTGAATACTCTTCTTGTGCTTTGGTGAATTCTCTGGTTTTCTCCACTTTCCAAAAACATACCTGGTTTGCACTTACAGATTGCCTATAGCATGTGATGATGCATATCTATAGGTTGGGTTCCCTTAGCGCGGTTAGAATAGATGCTTCATCCACAAACACTTCACAAAGTATTCTTTCAATTCTGTGATCCAAGCCCTTCATTAGGTTTGTTACGTCAGTGTTTTACCCACTTTTACATTTTGTGATCATGGTCTTGTTATTTGATATCCTGTTTGTACATCACCTGACCTAGTGCTTGTTTTTGAATTCTGACCTTGTTATTGCAATATGGATTTGTTTATACCTGCCAGTCTATTTCAATAAAATCATTCACCACAGCTGTCAGTGTTTCCTGTCAGTGTCACTTTTATGGTGATCCTGTTACAAAGCCAGCATGTTACCTTGAGAACAAAAATGTAAATTTGTATGAAAGGTCATGAAAACAAGAAGATAATAGTAGATTTAATAAATACAGACACTAAGTTTCTTTGTAATTAAGCATTCAAGAAATGAGACCATATGCACCGGACAATATTTATTGTAGTAGGAACATGGTCTTAGCCTAAGGCACACTGTATTATGTTCAGTAGTGACAATTTTCGTAGTGAAAATCATAAAAATGAGTGATGACAAAGAGTATAAGAGCTGATCAATGCTCGTTTACAAATTACCAATAGGCGGGTCTACAAATAGTGAAACAAAAACAAAATGTTCAATGTGGCAGAAAAAGCACTTGCAGTGTCTCAATTTTAGGTTGTTTCTACTAATATAAGCATATATACTCAGCAAAAAAAGAAACGTCCTCTGACTTTCAACTGTTTTTACTTTCAGTAAACTTAATGTGTAAATATTTGTATGAACACATAAGACATAAACTACAAATGTTTCCCAATGTGTCCCTGAATGAAGGGAGGCTCAAAATCAAAAGTACCAGTCAGTATCTGGTGTGGCCACCAGCTGCTTGAAGTACTGCAGTGCATCTCCTCCTCATGGACTGCCTATTGCGGACAGTCTGAGGACTGATGGAGGGATTGTGTGTTCCTGGTGTGACTCGGGCAGTTGTTGTGGCCATCCTGTACCTGTCACGCAGGTGTGATATTCGGATGTACCGATCCTGTGCAGGTGTTGTTACACGTGGTCTTCCACTGCGAGGATGATCAGCTGTCCTTCCTGTCTCCCTGTAGCGCCGTCTTAGGCGTCTCACAGTGCGGACATGGCGATTTATCGCCCTAGCCACATCAGCAGTCCTCATGCCTCCCTGCAGCATGCCTAATGCACGTTCACGCAGATGAGCAGGGACCCTGGGCATCTTTCTTTGGGTGTTTTTCACAGTCGGTAGACAAGTCTCTTTGGTGCCCTGCGTTTTTAGAACTGTGACCTTAAATGCCTACTTTCTGTAAGCTGTTAAGGTCTTAACGACCATTCCACAGGTGCATGTTAATTAATTGATTATGGTTAATTGAACATGCATGGAAAACATTGTTTAAACCCTTTACAATGAAGATCTGTAAAGTTATTTGGATTTTTACAACATTATTGTTGAAATACACAGTCCTGAAAAAGGGACGTTTCTTTGTTTGCTGAGTATATATATATTTCAGAAATATAACATGTCACAGTGGTTTACTCCATGTCCTGTTTTGATTGCACTAACATCCTTTGACCTGACATTTCCTCAAGGATAGTCAAGCTCTCGTACATCCCATGTTTGTTTTGATGCTTTCCTATTCGACTCTGAAGGTGATGTTTGAGTTACTACAGCGATTTCTGTGTGTTGTAGGTGGAGACAACAAATCCTGGTGTCATTTTGAATCCTGTCACCAATGGCTCGCAGCGCTCAGCATCTCGGGCCGGATCGTCTCTCATGTTAGAAGAGACAAAGGCGACAGACCATGTTAGTCACAGTCTCTTCAGTCTGACAAATCGCATTCACGTTTACTTCTACTCACTTATTTTTTTCTTTTTCTTTATTGTCGAAAATTCTCTTCGATTCAAGAAAACTCACTGATTTTTGTCTATTCATTTCTCATTGTCTTTTATTTACTGTTAAAATTAAAAGAAATTTGATTTATTATGGGTTATGCTTGTTATAATGAAGCTGAAATGAAGTGAGACTGTTCTTATATGTACAGTATTGTTTAAGTCAGGGTTCTTTAACTCCAGCCCTGGAGGGCTATGATTTATGTTCACAAACACCTAAACACACACACTGAACCTGGTAATTAACAGATTAGTTTATTCAGCTGTGTTTAAGTAGAAAAATCACCAAACTGTGCTGGACGATGCCCCGCATGACTGGAGTTGAAGATCGTTGATTAAAGTTGTAGTATAAAATATTTGTAATAAAAAACTTAATTTATCAAATTTTTTATTGTAAAATATGTTGATGTATTTTTCTGTTGTGTACATTTTAACCTAATGGCTGTGGCATGGTGGCTTAGTAGTTAGCACTGTTGCCTTGCACCTCCAGGTCCTGGGTTATCAAGTTTGCATGTTCTTCCCGTGCTTGGTGGGTTTCCTCCGGGTTCTCCAGTTTCCTTTCACAGTCCAAAAACTTGCAGATTAGGTTAGTTGGTGTTCCCGGATTGCCTGTAGTGTGTGGATTTATGTGCAAA
The DNA here is from genome assembly GCF_024256425.1 of Clarias gariepinus. Taxonomy (NCBI): domain Eukaryota; kingdom Metazoa; phylum Chordata; class Actinopteri; order Siluriformes; family Clariidae; genus Clarias; species Clarias gariepinus. The sequence continues at coordinate 35,625,745 of NC_071103.1, forward strand.
TGTTTATCAGAGGTCCTACTACGGTTGTATTAACGAGAATAAATATAATGGTCACCATTGGCCTCTACAGTCCCTAGTTGGACTACAGAGGTACCTAGAAGGATGGATGGATAATACTGATGAATAATATCCATTTTGTGTTTTGTTCTGAGCACGACTAAAATAGTAAAGACATTAAAGCCCTGAACTGCTAACTTTCCATTTTAAGCATGTGTTTAATTTTAATTAGTTTACACTTACTGTAGTTATTGGTGTTTTACTCAAAATAGCTTAAAGTGCATATTAAGTAACATCACATGTGAAGACAAAGTGCAGAGAATAGTGTTTTGTAAAGGCCAAGCAGGAATCAATTAAAATTTGCCAAACATAGAAATAATAATAAAGCATATCACATGCAATCCAAAACCCACACCGTAAAACAGACAGATCATGTTTAAGTTATTATGTGTGATTAGATCAGATCAGATTAGATTAGATCAGATTAGATTAGATCAGATGTATGGTAGAAGGCAATGAAATACATTAGCATCTAACCAGAAGTGCATTTGTTGCTGTGCAAAATAATTAGCATATGTAAATAGTCCAAAGTGAAGGAGTTATATACACTGAGTGCAAGTGATTATACAGTACGTGGCTGCAATGAATGAAGGTATTGTATAGCATGATGACTAATTTGCATATGTAAACAGTACAGAAAAAAGCAGTTATAAACACTGAGTGCAATAATCAAAGATGGGATAATAATAGTGACTCAATATTACTTACTTTGAAACACCCTTTGTAAGTCACTGTTGGCTGTTATGAATTCCTATAGCTAACAACTAATCAACTGGGTAATGATTAAAAAGTCTGCAATAGAAATGGATGGTCTGAATAGCCTCTCTGATGTACAGTGTAGCTTGTCATTTATTAATAAAAAATGTCTCCCTGATTAGAAAGAAAAAAAAAATTAACTCTCAGATGTGGATTATTTAGCTTTTATAATATAATATTGGTATTTTTCATCTCTTGCTTACATTTCTGACATTCCATCAGTCTTGTCTGACTGACTGTGACTCTTCTGCCGTTCAGCATATTGGCCTAGGATGTGATAATGTCTGACATATCTGGTACAAGTGAATGACGTACTGTATTGGAACAACTTGCCCCACTTTCAACCACTGTACAATGATGACTAAATAATAAGGTGACCATCTATTTTACAGTATATACACATTTTGCCACCATAACAGTAATAATCCGTGTGTTCTGACACATTTCTATCACAACCAGCATTAACCTTTTCATCAATTTGAGCTAAAGTGGTGCTTCTGTTGGATTGGACTAGACTGGATATGAAAGCCTGCCGCTACTGGGTTCACTCTCTGACTGCACAATGTCGGATTAAAGAAAGGTTTTTTTTGTGGTTTATGAAGAACCATGTATAGCATGTACTGTAGGATCATGGGATGTATCCGGTCCTCCGAAGCATTAAACAAATGTAAAGAAAATGCACTAGAAGTGGTTTCCTTGCGTTCGTTGGGATTTGAACAGCAAGAAAAGAGATGTATGCACAGAGACAGCACTTGTTAAAGTAGTAAATTACCTCCTATTGGCCTCTGATCGGGGTTGGATCACTATACTTGTGTTACTCGACCTCAGTGCAGCTTTTGACACTATTGATCATAGTTTTCTCCTTCACAGATTAGAAAATGTAGTAGGAATTGAGGTAACGGCCCTCTTGTGGCTCAGATCCTATTTGACTGATCGTTATCATGACCATTCCTTATGTTCTAAATTGAAGTTTGGTGTTCCACAGGGTTCTGTTTTAGGCCCACTGCTTTTTTCCCTTTATATGCTTCCTCTGGGCAACATAATTCGTAAGCATGGCATTAGTTTTCATTGTTATGCTGACTACACACAATTATACATGTCAGCAAAACCAGACGGAAAAACAAAACAGTTTATTAAAGTTGAGCAATGTGTACAGGACATAAGGAATTGGATGTTAATTAACTTCCTTTTGCTACATCCTGAATTGAACCCAGACCCTGGAGGTGCGAGGCGACAGTGCTAACTGCTACATTGTGTAAAGCTGCTTTGCGACAATGTCAATTATTAAAAGTGCTATACAAATAAAATTTAATTGAATTGAATTGAAGATGAAATTATTATATATATGAGCCATGCAAATGATAAAGTGGCTGACTGACATATTAGTGCTAAATTCAAACAAATGGCTCAAATTATTTCTTGTTATAATTCCTTGTTCCTTATTCCCAATAACGCTTCAGTTAGAAGTCCGACTTATGTGAATGTGGACTTTTTATATGAATTTGTGTTTATTTATTAATTGAAGTAAAACATTTTTTTTGTTAAAAAAAAGGTAGATTGTTTTTCTTTGTCTATTAAAATGAAAATCAATGCTTGGGTCAAAGTAGCACTCTAGCTTCTTTTGCTGATCATAAAGCCTTGCTGAAATTGGTGCTCGTTCCATAATTAAGACTCTGCTTTTGTGACTTTCTTTGATCTTACTTTTAAACAGGACTAGAAGAACTCATTAATTTTCACCTTCCAAACTGTCTGTCTGTATGTGTGTGTGTGTGTGTGTGTGTGTGTGTGTGTGTGTGTGTGTGTGTGTGTTAAATAAAGTTAAATAAATTCTTGTTTTTTTTGTAAAGAACTGTTGTCTTGGTCATGTATTTTAAAGTCTAAATATTTGCCAAGATCTTAAGTTACCTTGCTCATAATTGCTACTAGTAATACTAGATTTTGTGTTATCGTCGTTGGCCACGTGATAAGAGAACTGGAAAGATACTCTAAATTGTGCTACACACTGGACGGGTAAACAATTAAGTGTACATTATACATTTTAATTCAGTTAATCAAATTATTCTGAATCGTTAAAGATTCGATACAACTCTGACCCAGAACTAAAACACTACATATTAATGGTGAAGAATGCGACAGTCATTCGTTGTCAATATTATGTAAACTCTACATGCTGTACAGATGATTTGTGTAAAACCTGCTACCCTTATTTACATAAGTATCAGTAATTAAAATACTTCTCTTTGTCTTTTACCATTTTGGTCTGATAGAACTTGATTCCTTTGTTTGTGTAATCTGTTTCAAACACAAAAGGCTTTTTATTAAAGACCAGAGAGAATGTATAAGAGAGAGTGTAACATTAATAGGAAACTGGTGTAAATTATACTTCAAAAGTCTCCAAGCTAATAAAAAATATGTTTTTAATTATTACTATCTTTACGTTTTAATGTTTTATTTTATACATTAAGCTTTTCAAAGAATGTATAAGAAACAAGAAAATAATGTTTTTCGAGCATGACATTGGCCAGATTTACATTAAACACACAGCAATGGTTTTGTATTTTTAGGGGGGAAAAAAAATCTTTATTTGATAAAACTTATAAACTGCAAGAATTTTTTTTTTAACTGTTTAATGAAATACTTGCTATTGAGCCCATTCCTTACTGTATCTACAGGAGGGATAGAAAATGTTGAATTCTGATTACAATGACCAATAATGTAGTATTAAAGACCCAACAATTCTTAAGGCACTTCTGTAGAAAAAAAAAGTAATAATAATTATTATTTATATATACAGTGGTGTAAAAAACTATTTGCCCCCTTCCTAATTTCTTATTCTTTTGCATGTTTGTCACACAAAATGTTTCTGATCATCAAACACATTTAACTATTAGTCAAAGATAACACAAGTAAACACAAAATGCAGTTTTTAAATGATGGTTTTTATTATTTAGGGAGAAAAAAAATCCAAACCTACATGGCCCTGTGTGAAAAAGTAATTGCCCCCTGAACCTAATACCTGGTTGGGCCACCCTTAGCAGCAATAACTGCAATCAAGCGTTTGCGATAACTTGCAACGAGTCTTTTACAGCGCTTTGGAGGAATTTTGGCCCACTCATCTTTGCAGAATTGTTGTAAATCAGCTTTATTTGAGGGTTTTCTAGCATGAACCACCTTTTTAAGGTCATGCCACAACATCTCAATAGGATTCAGGTCAGGACTTTGACTAGGCCACTCCAAAGTCTTCATTTTGTTTTTCTTCAGCCATTTAGAGGTGGATTTGCTGGTGTGTTTTGGGTCATTGTCCTGCTGCAGCACCCAAGATCGCTTCAGCTTGAGTTGACGAACAGATGGCGGGACATTCTCCTTCAGGATTTTTTGGTAGACAGTAGAATTCATGGTTCCATCTATCACAGCAAGCCTTCCAGGTCCTGAAGCAGCAAAACAACCCCAGACCATCACACTACCACCACCATATTTTACTGTTGGTATGATGTTCTTTTTCTGAAATGCTGTGTTACTTTTACGCCAGATGTAACGGGACACGCACCTCCCAAAAAGTTAAACTTTTGTCTCGTCGGTCCACAAGGTATTTTCCCAAAAGTCTTGGCAATCATTTTTTTCTTTTTTTTTTTTTTTTAGCAAAATTGAGATGAGCCTTAATGTTCTTTTTGCTTAAGTGGTTTGCGCCTTGGAAATCTGCCATGCAGGCCGTTTTTGCCCAGTCTCTTTCTTATGGTGGAGTCGTGAACAATGACCTTAATTGAGGCAAGTGAGGCCTGCAGTTCTTTAGATGTTGTCCTGGGGTCTTTTGTGGCCTCTCGGATAAGTTGTCTTTGCGCTCTTGAGGTCATTTTGGTCGGCCGGCCACTCCTGGGAAGGTTCACCACTGTTTCATGTTTTTGCCATTTGTGGATAATGGCTCTCACTGTGGTTCGCTGGAGTCCCAAAGCTTTAGAAATGGCTTTATAACCTTTACCAGACTGATAGATCTCAATTACTTTTGTTCTCATTTGTTCCTGAATTTCTTTGGATCTTGGCATGATGTCTAGCTTTTGAGGTGCTTTTGGTCTACTTCTCTGTGTCAGGTAGCTCCTATTTAAGTGATTTCTTGATTGAAACAGGTGTGGCAGTAATCAGGCCTGGGGGTGACTACAGAAATTGAACTCAGGTGTGATAAACCACAGTTAGGTTATTTTTTAACAAGGGGGGCAATACCTTTTTCACACAGGGCCATGTACTGTAGATTTGGAGGTTTTTTTCCTCCCTTAATAATGTAAACCTTTATTTAAAAACTGCATTTTGTCTTCAATCATGTTATCTTTGACTTATAGTTAACGGTTTTTGATGAGCAGAAACATTTAAGTGTGACAAACATGCAAAAGAATAAGAAATCAGGAAGGGGGCAAATAGTTTTTCACACCACTGTATATATGAAGTAAATATAAAATGCAGTTTTTAATGATGATTTAAAAAAACCTGTCCATACCTGGTTCTTTGTGGGAGAAAAAAAGTAATTGTCCATAAAACTAATAACTGGTGATGCTCATTCTTGGCAGTTACAACTGCAATCAAGAATTTGCGATAACTGGCAACGGGTCTTTTACATCGCTGTGGAGAAAGTTTGCAATGTAGTGGCCCAGTCTTCTTTGCAAAATTGCTTTAATTCAGTCTTGTTGGAGGGTTCTCAAGCATAAACGGACTGTTTAAGGTTATGCCACAGCATGTACTTACTGTACTCCTACTCTAATTTATACAGCACCACCCTGAATTATTGGTGCATTCATGCAAACATGCATTCATTCATTCATTTATTCAATTATGTCTATTGACTTGATCTTACCCTCCTCTTTATAACCTAAATATTCCAGGATTCCAAATACACATGTAAAGTAGATCACTCCAAAGAATACAAAAGTGCTACATCATTCCCCTCATCTAAAATGAGCATGACACTCTTTTCCTCGGAGAAACCTTGATCTCAGACTCAGAGGTGCTAATATTCATTTTGACACCTTCAAATTCAGGTGCACAAAATTTAATTGCATATTGAAGGTCCATTTAGTTTGGTTACGAGGAGAAGAACATTTTCAAATAACAGGATGCGCCATTTACTATTTCCCACCCTAGACATCCTTCCAGAGAAGTGGAAACACATTCTTTCGACATTCACCTTAAACAATTTTGGCTTTAATTTAACTTCTCCATCATGTTCCTTAGATTCCTGATCTTACAAAAAGTTAAACTAATTGATACCCCAGAGCCCATTTGTGCCTTTTAAATGTGTCAAGGTGAGCACACTTTAACCTTACTCCATCCATACTACTGTACCTCACAGAGCAGGAGTTTACACTGTCATACACTGCTGTAAATGTATGTTGGATTTCAACTGTATTTTAAATAATTACAGTACTCATAAATATTAATCCTTGTAATTTAAATTTACAGTAACTGTGGTCAGTTAATCAATGGATAGTAGATAAAACAGTACTTTCATCAAGCTTTGGAAATATACACTTTTACCCCTTTAAAGGATCATTCACTGTTTATTAAAATCTTATTGATAATTATAAGCTAATATGTCTGTTTTTAATGAAATGCATTATTGTTAATTAAATTTCTCATACAGTACTATGCTCTATTTCTGAGTAACAAGATGTGACTGGTTCATTTTGGACACGATGCGTAGTCCTGGTTCACTGCTTCAGTTATTTCAGGGTTCAACCAAAAGGTTTCATTAATCTACTATTTCACTATTCTCCTCCTTTTCACTAATTAACAGTGTCTAGAATTGTTTTGCCTGCATAATTATTAAAGTGTTGACATTTCAGATAATGTTTGACGCATGCCTCGGGTCTGTGTGCATGGAGTTTGCATGTTCTTCCTGTGCTGGTGGGTTTCCTCCGGGTACTCTGGTTTCCTCCAACTGTCCAAAGACAATGTTTAGCTTACATCTATGTCAGTTACACTGTTGCTGATTCTGTTTTAAATTCACATTTGAGGTTATGATATTGAGCTAATTTATTTATTTATTTATTTATTTATTTATTTATTTCGTTCTTTCTTTCTTTCTTTTTTTTGGGCTTTGTTCCTTTTATACCAAAGGTATCAACATCATTTGATCCACAGTGTTTATGCCAGATGCCCTTCCTGTCACAACAATCTCATTTTTGGGTTTAATAAAACCTGACATTTCAGTAAAGCCTGGATTATAGTCGAGACATTTTCTTTCAAATATGGCAAACCTATCTGTTTTATAATACAAATGTTACAAATGTTATTTATCTAAAAAGCCATGTCATTTACAATGTCAGTAATCTTGTCAGATCGTAAGACTTGTAATAACCTACAGCAGTCTTTTCATTGAATGTGTACTGTCTTGTTTTTCTTTTCTTTATTTCATTATTTTTATTTTTTCTTATGTAAAGGTGCAGGGTTGTTTTTTGTGTGTCATGCACTGCTTGCTTGAAATTTGCTTTTTTTGGTAAAAAGTGGAAGTGTCCTCTGTCTAAGCCTCTGGAGGCAGTGTTAAGATCTGGTGTTGCTTCAGTTGCTCAGGTCTAAACTCAACAATGTTGTGGGAATAAAATTAAGTCAGCTGACGACCTGAATGTAATGAATGACCAGATTCTTACCTGATGGCAGGGAAATATTCCATGAATCAAACTGTGAAAGATTTAAATTTTCACACATGAAATGGTCATTAAGTATAAGGATGTCAGAACTTTTTCTTTGGCCTGCCAATATACTTTTTATTCATTGTACCAATGTGGTGCCAGCAACATCTTACAAAAATACAATCAAATAATATGTAAAACACTAATTATACATATTTTTTAAATAATACTTAATCACCAAATTGCATATCATAATGCTATAAACACAACTTTAAACTGGGTGAGATGGAGTAATATCCATCCTTTTGTGATCTAAAAAAAACATGCAAATTTTTTTAACAGTTCATAATATTTTTGTGCTTCTTATAATAAAAATGTGCATTGATAAATTTGTATTATTTAATAAATCGATTGCATTAAACAGAAATGCATACATTTTCCAACAGTTATTTTCATAACAGACATTATCGCATTTAGATCCAAGTCAGATGCTGATGACAAAACTCAAGCTTAATAGACCTTGATTATGATTTTCAATCCTGAAATGATAAATTATGGTGGCCAATTATTAAATATATGCCAGTAAAGTTTCTATTAAAAGATTACTCATAGTGATGTTGACATGTGACAGCCCTTCCTCCTGAATATACAGCTCTGGGACGAAGCCTTGCTAACACTGCCTCTGTTTTTGGAGAGACAACTCCTACAGCTTAATGAGAAATTTAGCATGGAACTGAGCCTGATTACCAGCCTCAAATTAGCCATAATGCACCTAATCAGAGGAGACGCCACATCGGCAGGAGAAAAATGGTAAACAGCCGAGTGCTCTCACTCATGCTAATTAAAAATTACCTGCTGCCTTGCATTGTCATGTAGGGGGGAACTCATGGAGTGGCTTAAAAAAAATAAAAAATATGTTTTGAAATGTCTTACAAAATTGAACACAGTATTGCAGGGAAAAAAGTCAGATAACTAGCTTTAGCATTGCCTCTACAATGAATAAATATATATTGTCGTAAGCACAGGTATATCAGGATTTCAGTAAATCAAATTGTGGATTACATTTTCCATTATTTTATTGTTTTGCAGTGTTACCGGTACTGTAGTACCCAGAACCTGACCCCCTAATTTCCACCAGGAGCTGGAGTTGTGGAGAACTTGGAGAACTTTCCATTGGAGTTGATCTCTTCCACTTAGGTCAATGCCTGTGTTTACATTTTTATTTTATTTTATATTATTTTACAAACAGGATTATACACTACACACCAAAACATAAAGCAATAAAAAATAATAATAAGTGCAATCAATTAATAAATAAAATAATTAAATGTCATGATCATGGTTACATAAAAATCAATACTACTTCGGACAAACACTTTGATTTTGATAAATAATATTTGACCATTAAAAGGAAGGTAGCAACACAGTGTCTTAGTGATTAGCACTTTCACCTTGCACCTACAGGGTCCAGGTTTGATTCCCACCTCAGGGTCTATGTGCATGGAGTTTATATGTTCTCCCCGTGTTTACTGGGTTTCCTCCGGGTACTCCGGTTTTCTCCTACACTCCAATGGCATGCAAAATATGCAAACTCCACACACACAGATCAGAGTTGAGAACCCCCCCCCCCCCACCCGCCCAAACCTGTAGGTGTGAAGGGACTAAACTAATTGCTTATCCACATTGCCTAAAATGTTAGTTCTGATTTCATTTCCCAAGAAATTTTCAAACCTTCTATGCAAGCCAGTTTTTTTGCCATATGCGAACATTCCTCTCAAAAGCAGCCAGATGTGAAAAAGATTAAACACTACACATGCTAGGATTACAAAACAACAAGCTGCAAATAAAGGCAATGATTTATGGAACCTAAGACGGGACATAGACAAAACCAGCATTCAGAGTTCATGAGAGCTTAAACACTTACACGATAATCCAAGTCACTTTTCGATTTAAGCCATCTCTGTAGCTTTTATTAAAAGCATTTACTATCAGGAAAAAAACAAGATGACATTTTAAAATAAAATCCAGGCTTGTCACAAGGTCCAAAAGAGGGTCTCAGTCTCTGCAGGTTAATCGGTAAATTAATTTATCTTCTTCTCCCAGGAAGTAATTAAGTGTGGAGGACAGAGGCATCGTCTGACGTTGTGAGTAATTAGTTAGAGGCATTTGTGAAGGAGACGGGGAGAAAAATGTTGGCTGATTAAGACAAAAGACGCATGGCGTATAGCTGGCAGGAAAAATGTCAGCAGTGGTTTTGACTATGTGTGTCATATGGAGAAAAAGCAGATAAAACTCGTTTACTCTGCCCTGACTACACCTGCGACTAAAGAACACCTGCATTATTAAACATTGTGACTCATTCAGGGCACTGTTGATTTATTTGATGGCAAAAAATAGAGGGCTGGAATCAGAGTTTATGTTCTGAAATGTCTTTATGTGTAACATTTCTGTAATTAGAGAGTGGCTTATTCACAACCTAATTGAGTCATAAATCGAATCAATTACTTTGTGTGAGATAGTGGCGCATTGCTGAATATTACAGATGGTCAAATCTGTTCTAGATTATTACAGGCTGGCCTCCTTCTGGAGTTATAAAAGTTTTCAGCAAAGCTGGAGAAAGATTAGAAGAGCACATGCTACTGTGGATGCTGTAGCATTAGGGTATTAAAGGATTGGCCTGTTACAGGGTTGGTTTTGGAGGTAATAAATTCAGTGCAAGAAGTCAGTTAAAATTACATTTACATGGAAAGCATTTAGGCAAATTCATCATACAGTGCTTTATAGTTTGCATTAGAAAACAATCCTTACAACAGTTCAAATGTTAAGGGTCTATGAACATTATTAAGCTATAAAGATCCCCATGATACTGCGACAAAGACCATGAAGTTCCCACTGTGTCCTAAACATATTAGAATGTAATGGAAGCAGGGTCACAATGGAAAAATGTGCATTTATTTAATACTACCTACAGTAAAGACCTCCCTGTCAGGTTGGTAATGTTGTGATTAATGCACATGATCATGAACTCACTGGGTCCAATGAGATCAACCCAAGTTATTACTATGTCCAATCAGATTGTACCTTTCTCTTGCCAGGCTCTTATCACATGTTCACTACAGTGTCTTTGCTTCTGGCTGGTTGGAATGAATACTACGTTGCATGCAGTGGCTTTCATCATGTAGTGATGGTGTAAGGAATTAGATCCAATATTTATACTAAAATCTCTAAACGTTGTGTAGATGTTCTGATAAAAAGCTGCATGTAGCTCAGTGGTTAAGGCATTGGGCTACAGTTCAGAATGTGCCAGGTTCAAACCCCACAGTTGCCACTGTTGGGCCCTTGAGCAAGGCCCTTAACCCTTAACTGCTCAGATGTACAGTATAATGAGATAAAAATGCTGTAATGTAAATTATTATAGCACAAGCTTGAAGAGGTTGTTGTGAGAACTCCATCGATGTAACAACATAGTGACGTCCCAATGACAACTCAGACAGAACAACATCCAATCTTTCATGTCCTGTACATGCCGTGTTTGAAGTACATTAATGATGACCTTCAGAGGTCTTATGTACAGCATTACTACATCTACAGTATATTAAGTTCTTCCTGTGTCCTGCTTTGACCACACCCTTACCATACTTTTACTTTAACATGTCCAAAACAAAAAAAAAGGTGGCACTTTATGTAAAAAGAAACAACACCAGTTTCTACTGCACTCCTTCCAAGTTTTACAAGTTCTTATTGCATTCAACTGGTGCTAATTTAAGTTCTTGGTAAAAATAAAAAGTTAGATCTTTAGTTTTTGTTAAAAGACAGTGACTCAGCTGTTTGGACAGCCAGGGGGAGTTCATCCACCATCTGTCTGCCAGGAAGAAGAACAGTCTTAAGGAATGAATTTTCAAGGTCCAATTGATCCACACAAGAGTTTTTGATTTTGGTTTGTGTACCATCAGGTACAGTAGGTGATACACCCACATGAACATCTCAGATAATCACAGTCTTGCTTGAAACGGCACTGTAGCACATTACAGGCAGAGGTATACAGACTAGCAAAAATGTATATATTTGTGATGTACAGTGCATACTGTAGATCATTGACTTGGGTGGGAGGCACAATACCCACACACATTCACACTTTGATTAGCGTAGCATTGCCAAGCCACCTACTATACTGTACATGCAAGGAAACCAAAGAATTAATAAAGCACCTACACAGATACTGGGAGAAAATACAGGAAAAAAGGTTTCTGTGGGAAATTGCAAATAAAAATGTTAAAATCTAGATTTGGGGATATGACCCAGTTCCATTAGTTAGACTGGACTTCAATTTACGGTATGCTGCAGCATCTACAGTCGTATAGTAATCCATATTTTAAAAAAAAAAATCGATTTTGACATTTGCAAACTTTGCATCAGATACTGTACCTTTTTTTACCAGATAGTGAGGATTTTTAAAATCTTATTTAATAAAATAAAAAATTAAAAATTTTTTAAAAAACAATAGAGTTGTTTCTTTCTTAAAAGAAAAGCTGTCAATTTGAAAGACTTTTCTGTCTTCATGGTGTAGCGGGAGTAGAGGTCAGTATTCTTCATAATAATAAAAAAAACGAATGACAGTTTGACATTTTGTGAGTGAATTATGTAGTGCGCATTTAGGCAAAGAAAATACCGTGATCACCATTGTAACCAGACCCCACTGTGTGATAGGCCTTTATAGAGTGGCACTGAATTGATTTTTAAACTGAGCAGATTTTCCTTGCCACTAAAAAAAATTGCAGTTGCGTTCAGAATGTACCCCAATGCTCCGAATTCAGCTTCCACAGACAATTGTAAAGAGGATCAATGTTAAGGAGGGGAGTCTTGACAGTCGACAGGAGCGCTGACAGAAAATGGGCTATTTAAACCCACATGCGCTGTTGAGAGGCTTACCTAATGCTGCTGTGGCTCAGTTTATTGAGTGCTGAGAGAGATCAGTAGTGGCACACACTCTTGTGAGCTCCTGAGAATAGAACCCTTTCATGAAGCTTTTTATTCGCTGGAACTGAGACACATGATGAATGGACATTAGGTCTGAGCCTGCCGCTGAATTTATTGCTGCGTTTCCGCTCTTAACCGTTCTGGTAAATATCCCTAACATTTCAGGCATGTCAGAGGAGGAGCGAATTTTCTTCCACTGTGATGCATTTAAAATATTAAACATATACAGTTTTAATTGTGTTTAAATGTGAATCAAACATTAAAGCTTCTAATCAGATGAACCAGGTTAGATTTTATCCACAAGGGGGAACTGTTACTCAAATAGCATCACTGTTAAAACAGTCTTATGCCTTACGTTCCAAAGCTCGACATGTGGCACAGTTTTACAAGTCACTACATCTTCTCTATTCCAGCGCCTCTTTACCCACTTGGATCCATGTTTCGAAATGCTGTGTGATCAAATGATGATGTGACACAAACATCCAGGTTCAGAAAATAAGCACAGTACTGTGATGAGACTCAACACCTAAAGAACAATAAGCGTCCGTGAATGACAATACAGGCTAAGGTCTCTTATTGCCCACTGCAGCCCATGAACATTCAGCAAGGGGAACATCTGCTCCATGAAACTAATCAGATAACTTACAGAAGAGACGCTGTCTATGGGAACTGGACACACAGTCATTCATTCACTAAGACCACTTGCATGTTAAAGAAATTGGAAGTTATTTGCACATCTCCCGTACAGTCCTGACCTTGCTCCAAGCTATTTTCACATGTCTGCACCACTAAAGGAGTTCCTGGGAGGCCAGCGTTTCAGACATGAAGCAGATAGGCTGATCTGGCTCTAAAGTACTGAGAAAATGTTCTACCTTAATGGTATCCAAGCATTAATGAAACACTGTGTTAAATGCATTAATATTTCAGGGGATTAAAAGGAGTTTTTACTCTTATAAGTGTCCTCTGTTATTCTGTACAATCTAAAGTCCTGGTTTGTAACATGAACGTATCTTGTATTTATGCAGGCACAATTTTAAAAAAGTGTTTGTTTGTTTATTTATTTTATTTTATTTTTTACTTTTTTCTAGACTGTAGGCTTAAAATTATTTTTAAATATAATTAGCTTTTTTGTCATGTAAATGCCAGTGATTATTGTACTCATTAACAGAACGCCTACAGCCTTGGATTGACATTACAAATACAAAGCTGTCATACTCTATAAACACAAATATGTAGATCTGAATAGCAGAGTTCCACCTTTTAATGTGGCCAGCATTTAATTATTTAATCTAAACTTGGATTTTATATAGATATTTATGAAGCTTAATACTTGATGTACTTAATAAACACACACACACACACACACACACACACATATATATATATATATATATATATATATATATATATATATATATATATATATATATACATACTGTAGCACACTTCAACAGCAGAAAGAAGCATGCAGTGCTCTGAAATCTCCTAGTAGACAGCTGTGCTGACTTGGACATGATAAAGTTGACCAACACCAGGACATGTTACCCCAACTCATCACAGACTGTGAAAACTTAACCCTGGACTTCAAGCAACTTACTGTAGATTTCGTTCCTTTCTTTTTCCTCCAGACTCAGGGACCTTGGGTTAAGATTAGTGGATTAGTTATTTCCAAATTTTGAATCTGCTTTGCTTGACAACCTCTCATGGCGGAGGTCATCCCTGTTGCGTGTGCACATTTTCCTCCTACACTAACTACATCTTCTGGACAAGTGTCAAGCCAGCAGCTTCCCCATGCATGTATAGAACTAGACTGTATTTATACTGTATGGGTAGTAATTTACTCAAACTCAAAATGAAAAGTTTTAATATTAAAAAAATATATATATTTTTTATTTTCATAACCTGTAGGCCAGTACTCATTTATGTAAAATTTAAACAATACAACTTGAAATATTGCATATTTGAGAGTTTTGTGTTTTAAATTAAATGACTAAAGAAAATTGACAAATCCTTACGCATGTCCCTGTTTTTCTGCTTCCAACACATCAACTTAAAAGAAAAGGTTCTCTTGCTGCCCAATATAACCCATCCACTTCCAGCTCACATTGTAATGCGATACAGTGGTCAGGACATACCAAAAGTGATCCAAGGAAGCAAAACCTACTCTTTGAGTTGATTAATCATCATATGACACACTGTGCACTGAGATACTGGTTTTAATTATGAAAGTAATTAAACTGCAATTGTACCTGCAGTTGTGTGTGCGGAGAGAGAACCAACACTTAACAAAAATAACATGTTTTGGGGTCATTGCAGATTTGTAGGACAATTTATGGATCAACACCTTAACTATCAAAAAGTTTAATTCCTTCAGATGTTTTTTATTTGTTGTGTACAGTACTATGCTTAGTGCAAACAAATTGTGCATTGTGACTTTGAGTCAAAGAGTAGTTAAAGGCTTAAGATTCCGAAACATTGTGTTAAAATGATTTTGTTTATATGAATGTGAATTTTGCAAAATGTCCACCTGCCACAGTTTTAGTGAATCTGAATACAACAGTCGACATCTGTTTGTGGCCTTGTACATATCCAAATAAGTATGAGAATGTTGTTCATGCTTTGAAGTATTGTTTCGTGTGTTTTGAAGTGGGTCAGCACAAAAAAAGCTAAGTTTTCTTTCAAACAAAGACTTTTTATTTATAAAGATTGTTAAATCTTATTCATTTTAAGTTAATAATGCCATCCAGGTACTTGTTGCAAGCTTAATATGATTACTCTACTTGGTGGCAAGAAAAAAAAAGGCTAATTATATTCTGGAAAATACAGTAATAATTTGAATTTATGTAGTTTCCACTAAATCACACCTATTTCTTCTGTAGAAAATACATTTTCCCTTCTGGGTGAATTGAGAAAAGGCTGAATTACTAATGCAGCACTTTAACAGTAATTATAAATTAGTGCTAATAACTTTTTCTCAGAATTAGATACTAGAATAGAATGTAACCATATGGTTAAGGGCAGAACAATCTTAGTTACATGAATAAAGAAATAACTTTAAGAGAATGTATTTATCTTACTAATATGGAAAACACGGGTGGGTGGTTATAATGGGACACAAACAATTAAAGCTGAAAAGATTTTAAAAAGACATAAAAAATTGACAATTAGGACTTATATATATATATATATATATAATTATGAATTATTATTATGTTTTCTTCCTTTGACAAGCTAAATAGTTTTCATTAACAGGGTTGCACACATACCATCTTAATACCACCATAATTTCAGGGCATAATTACTATTATTTTAAATATGTAAATAAATAAAAAAATAAAAAAAAATTATAAAAAAATATATATCTAGGCTTATTTTATTATCAAGAAAAACTGAAAAGGGAAATGTTTAAAATATAATAAACTCTGTTAGCTGTGCATAATTATGGAAAGCTAAAGAAAAAAGAAAATCGTTTGTTCTTTATATTTGTAATGTAGGCACAATCTATATTAAGTTTGGCACAGTTTGGATGGTGTTTAAGTGCCGAGAATGAATTAGATTACTCACCTCTAAAGCATTATATTGAGTATTGCACCACTGTAAATAAAAGTAACTGTAAGTATTACTTTATCATTTACCTGCTAGCATTTCTAAGCTACATTTTGTGACATGATCAGTCTCTGTTTTCAACATTCAAAGCATATTATTTTATATATTTTTTTGACTTCACAGTCACAAATCCGGAACCTGTATTTACTGATATATATATATATATGATATAATTTCTCATACTCTTTTGGCCCTTTCTCCAGATCTGGACAGTAAGTAATGCAGGAGTTTAATCTTACATGCTTTATGAGAACGTATTTCTCAAGTGAAAGCCATTGCGCTGCTATACATCACCATGACATGGACTAAGGTGAGAGAGAGTATGAGAGAAAATATAACCTGTTGTGTGTGCCATAGCAGATGATCTATACAGTCCTAGAAAAGATTATTTATTACTTTCATAATTAAAACCAGTATCTCAGTGGACAATGTGTCATATGATGATTAATCAAGTCCCATTATAAAGTCTCTGGACTCCGAGGTTCAAGCAGCAGGTGTTGCTCATTGCAGCTTAAACACAATTCTCTAGTGGTCAGGATTTTAGGCGCTAACAGAAATAATAATAATAATAAAAAAGATATTTAAAATTTTTTATAATTTGACTTAAAATAAGCATGCTATGAAGTACCACAAGGCCAAGTTTTCGGCCCCCTGGTGTTCTCATTTTACAGCATTAAAAAATATCGTTTAGAAGTAGCGTTAGGTTTCATTGCTATGGTGATATCTCTCTGGTATAAATGGCTGCCAGGAAACATGAATCCATGAGATTCATGTTTCTCATCAGATCTTGGGCAGCAAGTCCTATTAGAATTATCAAAGACTAACTCAAATTATTTTACTCAAACCAAATAACATATGCTCATAAAAATAAGTTGCCTAAAATTATTTTATCCTTAGGGATTTGACAGAAGTCTTGTGCACTATTTTAGCTGTCATTATTTACATAATTAACATTATTAAGCCATATTTCTAGCAAAATTAAAGGCACCCCTTTAATCGCCCTTATTCATAATAGTACTTCAAATATACAGAATATTCCCCTGTACAAGATGCAGAAGTCACGTGTGTGTTTCTAAAAAAGGGAGGAAGTTTCATGCACAGTATTTTGTTAACTTTGTGCTAGTCCACGTTACCCACCATCAGTGCCTGACATCCCTAATGTTCTTGCTGAATTCCCATAGCCATGCTCCAAAATCTAGTGGTAAGCTTAACCAGAATAAAGGAGGTCATTATTGAAATAAACAACAAAACCAAAAAAAAGAAACCTTTACTTATCACATATACTTTTCTTTCCATATCCCAACTTTGTTAGGAAGTTGGGGGTCAATGTGCAGGGTCAGTAATGGTATAAGCCCCTAGAGTAAAAGGGGTTATTGACCCAACAGTGGCAGCTTGGTGGAGCTTGGACCTTCTTATTTGTAAACCAAAGCAGTTGAGGGTTCAGGGTCTTGTTCAAGGGCTCAACTGGGACAACTTGGTGGTCGTAGGTTTTGTACCTGGAATCTTCCAAACCGTAATTCAATGCCTTAAAATACAGTACCTGATGTCTTAGTAGTCACAAGCTCGTTTTTCCATCCTCATGCCTACAGTACAATTTCCTATTCCTTCTTCTGTTGTGGCTACGTCTTCTGTCTCCATTCCTCACCCCAACAATCTCAAATACTGTTGTCTTGGTGGCCACAGGCTCCATTCTTCTTTCTGATGCTTCTGTATCCTGTCGTTTTGGCGGCCACATGGTCTCTTTCTCATCCCGAGACCAACAAATGTCTGTTCTCGCCATCCTGCAGACCAATGGCTTTTACTTCTTTCCTGATACCTACAAGGTCCTGTTACAGCAGAGTTTATAACCACAGACTTCTTCTCCCACCCAATCAATATTTTTTTTTTTGATTAACTTAAGATTTTTACCAACCTTGCCCAGTGTATACTTATTCAAGTAATTAGTATTATATTAATATATTTATCAATAATCACTTACTGACATTGCAGTCCAGACAGTTTAATATGATTCTCAGTTCTGTCCAGTCATCATCACCTTCAACGTACACACTAGCACTGACCATGATGTCTGTAAGCCTGCACTCATGGAAACAGTATTGTAAGAAAAAAAAAGAAAAAAACACACACACACACTATAAAAGTTCTATTATATCCTATTTGAACTTATGATTTAGGATTAAGGAAACAGAATAAAGTTGATTTAGTGATAAAGTATATGTGCGCTCTGGCTGGCTGCCAGTTGAAGCCACAAATCCTGCCACTGATCCTATGAACAAACTACTTTTTGACCTTTACTCAGGAACGTATGCTACACAATTATCTTACAAGCTTGCACTCTGTCCCACAAGATTGATGAATTCACAAATAATAGGTCTCCACTGTCATTTGCATCTATTGATTAAATGTCAGCAATTAAAGGCAGCAGGTTGAATTACAACAGACACTAAGAACAAATCTGGGGCTATCAACCTGATAAAGGTTTTCCTTTGAGCTAAACTTATGTGAGGTGCTTATTTAAAAAAGAACTTCTGCATTTACTTTCGCCTGCTGCTAATGTAACATTTTCTCCTTCTGCATTAGCATTTAAAAGGGGCATAATAGCACTTTGTTTACTATTTCTGAACGAAGGCAAGTCATGCATGTTTGAATGTGTGAGAAAGCTTTAACTACATTCCTGAAGCTTTTTCTTTTTTTTTTTTTTTGTGTGTGTTTTTTTTTTTCGCAGGCAGGAAAATCTCCCTCAAATGTGCCTGATTTAGGGAGTCTAAGAAGAGGGCATGCATGCCTACAAATGTGATTATTAAGAGCTATTATTCAGAGTCTAGGCTTTTGGAAGGAGCTGATTTGTGCAAGAGACCAGACAGGCATGCAGATGGGGAAAAAATCAAATATGAGAATAAATATGCAATATATTCATCTTAGTGTTTAAACCTTATACATGAACATTCCTGGTGAGAAATTACCACTAAGTATTGGGAACTTGCTTTCTAATGGAAAGAACAAAGACCACTCAAGTGTGTTTATTATTTAAATGATTTATATTCTAGATGTCATAGATGATCTAAAATTTATTTTAGGATGATTAAGTTTACATACAGTACATCCACCACACTGTAAATCTGAATGCCTATGGATGGTTCTTTTCTCTGTATCAATGCTGCAAGTGTGTGTGCACGCAAGCGCATGTGTGTGTTGAGTTGCATTGTGTCTCCGCTGCTGCTCCTCAGATTGGTAATTATCTCTTGTCTGAAAGAACCCAGGCTCCCCAGGGCCCTGCTGTTGCCTGGGCTCTGCCTATCGAACCCTCCTGCCCCTGCACCAACAAGCAGGCTAATAACGATTCATGCAGCTGCCAATCTCACCCTCCAGTTCCATCAATATTCCGCAATGCCAAATAAACGCAATTAAGGAAGAGATGTTAGTAATGGCAGCTCGGGTCAAACGTTTCCTCCTCGCATCCTGCTGACTTCACTCACCTGTGCTCCCGGAAAACAGGGGACTGTAACTAATACCAATGTTACACTGTATGCAAATGGGGTTTGGGTCACCAAACATTCGTGGTGGATGAACATTTGTTTTTGTGTGTGTGTGTGTGTGTGTGTGTGTGTGTTTGTGTCTTAATAAAGATGAATAAATGCTGCATGGTCTCTAAGGCAATGCCCAGAAATAATGCTCACACACAATGCCCTAGTTTGCTGCACATTTAATCTGGCTGATGAAGTTATATTACAGTATGCTGGTGACAGTGCATATTTAAATTCACTATATAGCAGGGATGATGCATTATTTAGCCTCAAAGCATCTGTAACACTAATGGGACACATGGAGAATAAATATAGCCTTGTTCCTTTATCTGGACAGTTTTAGGTTAGAGTCCAGTGCTTTTAGTTTGCTTATTTGTTTGTTTGCTTGATTGGTTGGTTTGTTTATTGGTTAACTCACTTGTGTTGTTTGTGTGTTTGTTTTATGTTTTGCTTGTTTGCTTGTTTTTGATTATTTGTTAACTTGCTTGTTTTGTTTGCTTACTGGTTATCTTTGCTTGCTTGTTTTGTTTGTTTTCGTGATTTTTGCTTGCTTGCTTTTTTAGTTCTTTGTCTGCATGTTTTGTTTGTTGGCATGTTTGCTTGGTTGCTTGTTTGTTTTTGTTTGCCTAATTGTTTAGTTTGTTTTCTTTGTTTGCTTGTCTGTTTGTTCTGTGTATTCACCTGCTTATTTTGTTAGTTTGCTTGATTGTTTTGGTTATTTACTTGCTTGCCAGCTTTTTTTTTTTTTTTTTTATTTGCCTTTTTGTCAGTTTTGCATGTTTGTTTGTTTGTTAAACACAATGGCACCAATTCCTGACAGTACCCTTACCCCACACAGTGAACATAAGATGTATGATAGCGTTAGCACAAAGTAGATTGATTGTTTTTTATTATTATATCTTTTTTTCTGACTACAAATATGAACTCATACCTAAGGATTATGACTGAGGTCATGGTAATTCCCTCAAACAGAAATGTATGTAGAAATGTGTTTTATCACTGTTGGAGGCTTGCAGTGCTCAGTTTTTTCATGAGCTCCCTAGAATACAGTACATAAGCTCGCTGTACTTTCACATTTACAGAATGCTGCATTTTAAGCCTGTAATCAGTAATTATATGCTGCGGTGCAGTTTGTTTCTATTTGTATACTCTATATGAATAGCTGTATACTGTATCTGGCAACTCAGTTTGCACACAGTTCTGTTGTCACCTCTAATATTTCAGTTCAATATATCCAATATATCAGAAATACCAGAAAATGCATTTATTTTTTGTTGTGTTCATTTTTCTCACTCCACTACAGATTTTCCAGTTACAGTCATATCTGTTTAGAGCATTTGTAAAGAAAACCAAGCCATAGTTTAGCATTCAGTAAGCATGTATCAGTGTGTACAGTCAATTTATAAATGTTATTAACAGAATCCATTTCATTCATACAGATCACTGAACACATGGGGTGGATAGCTAATGCATGTTGGTGTGCTCTCTTGGGTTCTCTTTATTTGCTATTTCTGAATTTCCTTTAACCTTACAATTATTTAATTATTCCTTGTGCAGGTACGTTTTTCCAAGATCAGCTCTAAACAGCACAGAAATAAGTTAAAATATTGGCACTTAAGCACAAGCATTATCATCATCATCATTGCTTTTATTATTATTATTATTATTATTATTATTATTATTATTATTCATCTTCTACACTGCATTAATAATTATTTAATTAATTATTAACATTTTTAATGTACATTATTACACATCTCTACATATTTCCACTCTCACTGATCACTCAGGTTTGTCGTTGGTGAAGTGATTGGTTGCTTTACTTTCCATGGAGCCCTCATGTCTGTGTTTTCATATGGCTCTCTTTTTAAGTCCTGTTGTCATAATTAGTCCTGCCGAACTCTGCAGTAAATAGACATACACCTTATACATTAAATGACTGTGACTATAACTAACTGTTATGTTTTCTTTTTTTTCCTTTTTTATTTCTTCTCTCTTTCTCAAGCTACACACTTGTCCCACTCCTGGTTTAAGATCTCTTCGCATAGGTGAGATCCCCGTGTGTTCTGCTTGGGATATGTGGGGTAACTCAGGACGGTTCCACTTCACCATGAAGACAGTCCTGGCCTCGGCTGATACAGACAGCTGTCCACTTAACACTTGCTTGCTTGATAGTTCAGGACTGGGATTTCCTACATTCTACCTGAGGCTCCAATACCAAACTCTTGCCACTGTCGTCCTCGGCCTGCTTAAAATTTTGATTTATACATATTTTCTCACATTTCAAACACGTTTACATCATTTTCAACTGATTCTGTAAAGCCGCTTTGCCACAATGACCATTTTAAAAAGTGCAATATTTTTTTTTTATATTTCTATTTTTTTTCCTTTGTATATAATAATTTGAATTACTGTATATTTAATTTATTTTCATATTGTATTTGCACATTTTATTATTATTTTATAGTTGCAACTAGTTATGGTTGCATATTATTTTATTTTTCATTTTTTGTAAAAACATCAATTTAGCGTAATTTAGTTTTATTTTAGCATAGTCTTGACTTGCTTTTTTTCTGGTCATTGAAAGTTGTGCACATTTATTACACATTGTATCCGTGTGTGGGTGTGTATGTGAAGAATAAAATCCATGACATTAGATTTGACATGTATTTAGGTGTTTTAAGGGGGTACTGTGATAATAGGACCGGATAGCTGCACTGCATCACTCATCAGCCTGGTTACTTTTTACCTGAGTCATGTTCAGAGTAAATAACTGATGTCTTGTTAAACACTCTATTTAAGTTCAGGGTTTTCTTTAGGCTGTTATAGGTACCTGTTGTTATTTTCAAGTGTTATCACTTAGCCCTTATTTATACTTAACCTTCCCTCTTCCACATCCTGATTTATTCTTTTTTCTCTCTGCAGCTTTTATTCCTGACATTTCCCATCATTATTATAACATTATGCAAATGTGTTGACCGCTCGGTGCTGTTAATTTCAGATAGACAGATGTGGATTTGAGCTCCATAATCTCAAAGGAGAAGATTGTTCACTAGACAGATGCTGCAAATGTTAGCTGGTGTCTCAGATAAGACCTCGCCTTCAGCTACTCTGTTGAGAAAACCTGAGTAAATTTTTGAAAGTTATCTGAGGATGGCGCTGGCAGTGTTTTACAGACACCATTAAGGACCAACTGATGTTTATGACATAAATATTTCACGGGTATCGCTAGTGTGTTTCCTTCAGGTTTCCTTCATTTCCCCCTGTCCTCCCAGCACACGCTGCAAGATGGATTTGTCACTACTGTATGCTAATGTATGTGAGAGGCCATTTGATGGACTAGTGTCTGATACAGAGTGTATGCCTGCCTAGTGACCAGAGTTACGGATATATTCTGGATCTAATGTGATCCTAACTTAGGTGGGATATACACTAGTGAGAGAAAGCAGCTCTAGATAAACAAAACCATCATTCTTAATCTAATTATACATTTAACAGATTTAAGCATTAATACTGCAAAGAGCATGTTACATATCACACAAGAAAGGAGAACCATGTACAGTAGCTTATGCACAGAGAATAGGGCAGTGGTGGCTCAATCGGTTAAAGCTGTGGGTTGCTGGGTTTAGAGCAAGACCTTTAACCCTGTCTGTTCCAAGGGTGCTGCATCCTGGCTGACCCTGCGCTCTGACCTCTTCCTATCAGCTTCCTAACTGTGAAATATGAATAAATCATTTTACTGTGCTGTAAGGTACAGGTACTGTACATGCGACAAATAACTGAATCATCATCATTATATCCAGTGGAAATAAGCACAGGGATGTTACAATAAGGTTTAAGGACAAAGATATTAAGGAAAGACCATGTCACCATCATCAAGGTTTTTTTTTTCCCTTTCTTTTTATTATTGTTTATTGTATATGTTTATTATTGTATATTGTACTTCCTGACAATCTATGCACAAGTTGCAGATCAATAATTAATATTATAATATATATTTTTTAATAGATTTAAAAGTGAATAAAAATAACTTCATTATTATAAAATTGTGGGACATCATTTAAATAAAATTACATTTAAGTACTGGTGGTCTTTCAGCTGATCCCTTCAAGAGGTCACTACAGCAGACCATCTGATCCGCAGAAGTTTTACACCGGATGCTCCTCCTGGCGCAACCCGTTGTTGGACCGGTGCTGAATCCAGTAGCTGGGAATCACATAATGGAAAAATAGGTATATTAAAAAAAAAAAAAAAATTATGGTTATGAATTATCTTCTTGAATCATCATAGATGTTAGTCAACCAGATTTTAGCTGAAAATCACAATTCTGTTACTATTTTAACTCAAAGTGTTGCCGTTTTGGTTTTGAATCCTGACAACACCACAGCAATCCACAGTCCAGTGTTAGGGAAGCAAAATTAGCCATGCTGTCTAGATGTGTTAGCCCTCACCGTCCCTGTTTGGTTGTGTAGAGTAAGCTGGTAAAAGAGAAATGGTGAAGAAAAATGCAGGAAATTAAAAAATGAGAATCATAAAAGTAGAGTTTTTAAAAGTTACAAATTTTAAAAATGAAAGACTGCAACATAAACTACATGATGTTAGTTTGAACAAAATTTACAAATTAATGTATAGAGCAGTTCTGTTCCATAATTGATGTATTTTTTTTATTTTTGTTGTTGTTGTTGTTGTTGTTTTTGTTTGGCAGCAGCATAATGTCAATTTAACAGTTTAAAAATTGAGTTGCTGTTGTTTGAACTTAGTTTTCAGCTGAAAAACAAAATGCAAAGACTTCAACTGAATATTTGTGACAAACCAGTGATAATTACTTTTCGGAGAGCTTTTTCTAAATAAAAAAATAAATAAATAAATAACTTTCTAGGGCAGCGTGTCGAATTGCATTTGACACGTTCTTGAGACAAAGCCTGCTGCATAAATTCCCATAAAGGGAAAAAAAAACCACACACACACACACACACACACACACATCAAAATTTGCTCAACAATTGTCACGGAAGGACAGAAAGATGAAACATAAATATGACTGACATGTGGAGAAGCAAAAATAAATAAATTAATAAATAAACGACCCAGTTGTGAACCTTTTCCTATCTCGTCCTCGCAGACGCTCCTTAAAATAGCAAACGTCTGAACTCCCTCCACCAGATTTCCTCTGTAACGTAAGAAGAGCTGACTTTTTTTTTTTCTTTTCTATTTCACTCTGGCTAATAAACTCGCCAAACCTCGCCCTTTCATCCCGGCATTTGGAATGCAGGAAATGTGTGGCGCTGATTACTTTTACACACATTGCCTTTGACCTTCTGTCAGCTAATTACCATAATGTCCATAATGGCAGCCTGGGGAGAATAAGGCACCGTCTCCTCTTTTGTGTAATTGTAATTGCGTTCTTAATTTCAGAGGTTAAACATACTGATAATGTGCAAGGAGAAAGGCCTTGGTGGACTAACGTGGAAAGGAGCCTGAAGAAAATTGCTTACAGAAACCTTGAAGCACATTGTTAGTCGCTCTGTTAAGTAAAGCTCAGGAGCATAATAAATGACACATTGGGCTCATGGTTGCAAATTAGCCTGAGGATTTTATCCAACTCTTCATTTATCTATTAGTCTAACAGGTTTAAATAAGTCATCCGCACTGTTGCTAAGATGTAACACATCTTTATTGATATACTGTGGGGTCGTCAGTTCTTTAGGATCATTCTCCAGGTATCTTTATTGCTACAGTACATTTGAAATAGACCTGTGAAAAACCATAAGGAAAATAACAACACTGCTGACCAGTTGATAATCCGCCACAACCTTGCCAAGGTTAGACATTTACAGATAACAAGATTTTGTCTGGATAGCTAGAAGAGAGATAAGGAATATACATTTTATAATCAAATATTGATTTTTTTTTTCAGCCCATTTAAGTGGCATGGCGTCAAATTGACATTGAAAAGTGCTGGGATCACACTTTCTTCCTAAAGGGTTCATGAGATCATTCTGCTCAATTTTGTAGCAATGATTTGTCTTTTTTTTTTTTCCTTTCCAGTGTATTCTGCAAGTTCAGAATAGAAGTACAGTGTTCAGAGTTTAGAGACTAGGAATTTTCACTATCAGTTATTCATTCATATGGGTCGGATTTTTTTTTAATTCATATGAATTGAGTGATACTACTATTTAATACAGAATATACAACAAAAATATACAAACCTTCAACTATCCCCAAAATCGAAAAATAAGATCCATATTGTTGTGTTGATTTGTTTGATTTTTTTTTATAATTGGTTATAATTAAAGTCTAAAAGATGATGATGATGATAATGAGGATGTAAATGTGTAAATCTGCATGCTATATTTTCCTCAGGTATTTAAAAATACAGTCTAAAAGACAGTGTTGTTATGGTTACATGATGGATAAGTGGTTTGGCATTATCACCTTGCACCACCAGGGTCTTGGTTTGATTCTAGGTTAGTCTTGGTTTGACTCCCGCCTCTATTTGCATGAAGTTTACATGTTTACCCAGTGCTCGGTGGGTTTCCTCTGGTTTCCTTCCACAGTCCAAAGACATGCAGATTAGGCTAATTGTCGTCCCCAAATTACCCATAACGTGTGCCTTGCAATGATGAATTGGCACCCTGTCTAAGTCTAGCTGACAGAAGGTCAAAGGTAAAGTCTCCTGGGATACACTCAGGCCCCCATGACCCTGTACACAAGATAAAGCGGTATAGACGATAAGTGAGTGAGTGATAGTTAATACATTTAAATTTCTTAATGTTGAATGAAAACTATTATGTCAGACATGTTTCTGTTCTGGATTAATATTTTGAGTTATTTCTTACAGAGCTAAAGGCCTCCTGTTACAGAAACAAATGACTTTCAGGGATAACATAATTTATTATATGCCCAAAGTGACCTTTGGCCACTATAGCCTCTGTAGTGTGTATTTAAATTTTAGGCATTGGCAGACGCTCTTATCCAGAGCGAATTAGATTTTTTTAACTCATTATACATCTGAGCAGTTGAGGGTTGAGGGCCTTGCTCAAGGGCCCAACAGTGGCAACTTGATGGTTGTGGGGTTTGAATCTGGGATCTTCCGAACCGTAGTCCAATATATATACATGGGCCAGGGGTAGTCAGGGGTTAAGGCATTGGACTACGGTTCGGAAGATCCCAGGTTTAAACCCCACAACTACCAAGTTACCACTATATATATATATATATATATAGCTGGTGGAAATCAAACTGAAATCAGCTTGGTACAGTAAATTGAAACAAACCTTCCATAACAATTCAATTCAATTCAATTTTATTTCTATAGCTCTTTTAGCAATTTTCATTGCCGCAAAGCAGCTTTACATAGTCAAAAGAATTATTTAAGTTTGTATGAAATGTGAATTTGTATGAATCAAAATGGTCAGTTTGTCCCTGGTGAGCAAGCCGAGGGCGACAGTGGCAAGGAAAAACTCCCTGAGATCATAATAGGAAGAAACCTTGAGAGGAACCAGACTCAACAGGGAACCCATCCTCATTTGGGTGAAACAGAAAGCAGTAAATGATCTGCATTTATACAGTGTGTAGGGTGGGAGGCAGTTCAGCTATAATAGCTGATGTTAATTGATGTTAATATGGAGTCCAGGTAGTTATTGAAGACCCAGGTAGACTTGTAAGAAGTTCCAGTCATGAACTATCGAACTGTCAAGTCCCCAGAGAAACAGTTGCCAACACCAGTCAAGGCCAGAACCATTTTCTAGGTGGAGAGAATCATTCCCAGACACCAGACGCATCCCAAAGAGACACACGGGGCATCCATGTGACGAGATCTTCAGCCAGAAGCGGGGCACCAGGATGGGTCAGACAGGTCCGGAGGGCAGAGGGAGTCACTCTGGCATCACTGGCAGCTCAGGAACGACATGTGTAGCTCGACAGAGAGAGGGAAGAGAGAGAGGGAAGAGAAAGAGGGGGGGAAAGAGAAAAAGAGGAGAGATGGCAGTTAGGTCTGGTCACAGTCACACAATGTATAATGTGAATGTATATTAACTGTAGAGTGCAAGCAGAGACTCCGGCAGGACTAACTATGACAGCATAACTAAAATTTACCTCAGTGTTGGAACAATAGACTCTGCTTTTGAAGGTATTGTGTCATCAGGATAAATAAGCATAAATTTCACTTTTAAATATATAATTAACTATACATAACTTTTAGATGATGATGATGATTATTATTATTATTATTATTATTAATATTATTATTATTATTTTATTTTATTTAAATATAACAGGACAAAAGTAGTACATCTTACAAAAACCTGTATTAGATTGTTAGCAGATTATTTGTTAAAAATCTGTTAAAATACAATCACTTAAAACTAGCACTATGCGGGTCTATACTGTATGATAAAGCAAATAAAGGTTTATGGAAACATACAGTAGACCTAAGGTCATAAAAATTCCTGATTCTGCTACGATATACATATCTATATAGCCAATGCAAGCAAAACTACAAGTCTCTATGAGCCAGCTGACACACAATTGCAAGTAATGGTCTTGTAGTGACTAATGAATACTACTTGTTTGTTATAATGATATAAAAGTTTGATGAATTAATGAATTAAATAATTAATTCAAAAAATAATAATTGATTTTGGAGTTCTAGTCTTGTTCTAATAATACTAATTTTAAGTTCTAATCTTGTTCTAATAGTTGATTGAGGGTTCTAATCTCGCCTGCAGTCTGTGTGCAGTATAAAGACACTTGATGTAGACTAATGAGCATTTTCAAATTGCCTATAGTGTGTGTGTGTGTGTGTGTGTGTGTGTGTGTGTGTGTGTGTGTGTGTGTGTGTGTGTGTGTAAGAGAGAGAGAGAGAGAAAGAGAGAGAGAGAGAGGGCTTCTGCTTGCAATGTGTCGACCCGTCTTGTGACATAAGTTCCCTGGGGCAACCCCTGTGACCTCCCCCCAACAACCCCATTGCTCCAATCCCCTCATGGATGGATGTTATCTGTTTAATAGTGAAAGTAAATCTTATTTAGTTTTGGGGCTCTTTATGCTCCATCTTTTGTCCCAGGATTGGGATACATCTGAGCTGGTTCTTTATAGTAATGGGGAGTACCAAGCTGATTTAATTATCCAATATTATCTGTTACTGTATTTAACAGTTCTATATAAAACCTATAAATTTTACCCTATTAGGTTTATTGTATTTGTTATTTAAGCTTATCTATTCTAGAGCAAACTTGTACCATTCACTCCATTTTCTGTATGTACCTATTGTTTTACGTACTATTTTTAAAGGAATTTGGTAAATAGTCCATTAACAATTTATGACAAGCCTAGTTACAATAGCACACTGTTAATTTGTTGTTGTTTTTCTATGTAGGATATTTTCTAAGTGAAGCATGATCCACATCTATCCATTAAATTTGCCACTGCTTGTCATTGACAAACTTTTGGCTAATGTAGTCTATCGTGTTTGAAATAAACTCTCATACCAGCTTAATGTTGTAGTTGCTTATGGTTTTGGTTCTGGTGGTGTAGTTTTTTTTTAATGTATTACAAGTCAAATATAACAGAAATCAATTTGGTCAACTCAGTGTGGTAGGTAAGTGATGACACCAACACACCAGTGGCAATGGATCTTGGATGCCAGAATGTTCACTGATAGCTTTTTGGGTTTCTTCACTCTGTCGGGTTCCCAGGGCGAGTGGATTGTGTGTCATTGATGGGTTCCACCAGTGTGCATTATTGGCTTGGTTCGATGGTTCGGTTCATTTAGATTTCACTAGTCAGGGCTCAGTGCACTGGACCACCTGGCGTGCATGGAGCACAAAGGCCTGTAGGCTAACCTGCTAAACTTATGCCGAAAATGTTAATACTATTTACTGTTAATTTTTTTTTTTTGACAAATTGTTAACCAAAATAACTACAGCTATAATACCAACATTGAATAGAATCAACATGACATTTGGTTTCTAAAATGGTTTGATTATTGATGTGTTATAATAAAGCAATCGTGCATAAAAAAGAGGCTTGCTACACAGAATCTTGTCAGATGTCTAATCACAGCTCTGCTGATTTACAGTATAACTTCATTTTTGTTTGCTTATGTGATGCAGTTTTTATACAAAAACAACTTTATATTAAGTAACAATCATTTCAGACATAATATAAATTGAATAAATCTGGATAAAGCTAGACACTGGCTAACTTGCCCACACAAAGGTTTCCTCCACTCTGTTCTATAGTCTCTATGGCTTTATATAAGTGAATTAACTTTTTACTGGTTAAAACAAAAACAGTCTTTTATAAAGATCATTCTACAAAGTACATTTAGTCTCAGGATTTTTATATTTATTTTTCATTTCTGGCTTAAAAACTTATATAATAGTTAAGTCCTTCCTCATGTAGTATATAAAAAAATCACATGAAATATGCATTCATAATTTAAATAATTTCAATTATTTGTATATAAGTGAGATTGCTTAGAGAAAAAGGTCTTAGCAAATAACATCCATGCTAGTAACACCTGAGCAGATTTGAATGCTGAGTAACATTACTTCCTGTTTCAGATTTGCGGGGAAATAATTGTCATCATCAGGCCTGTTTTTATCGCTTTTATCACAAAATAAAATCATAAAATAATTTAAACTCAAATTTCCTTATGATGGAAACGGTTCATGTTTGATGTTGCATTTTTTTGAAACCAAATAAAGTGTAAAATAAAATATCTTACAAGTCATCCAAATTCAGCAAGTCAAAGCATTAAAAAGGCAATTCGAGTCATCTGAGTGCCATAAAGTCATAGAGTTGAATCTCTGTGATCATGTTAGGAGACACTTGACTGGCAGTCAGAAAACTCAGTGGTTTTGATTTCTCTTTAATAGGCTTTTAGAAATGCATCAAACTGTATCAGAAAGGAATTAGTTTCTATGGCTTAGATTAAGACCGCTTAATCATGGGAAAACACTTAAATATCTGTTTAAACTATAACATAGATTAATTAGCACCGCTGACGAGAAATATCCTGATTTGTTTTTCTTATACACGCGCATGCACATGTTCTACTTTGAAGGCGGTAATTTAAATTCTTAGGGAGCTCTTGTGCTGTCATTATGAGAAACAAGGCTGTAATCAACCACTAAGACAGGCTCTAATTACCAAACACCCCCTTGTCTTACTCTGACTGCAATCGTCCCAAATTGCACGCGCTGCTGAAAGCCCACATACCCTCATACACCCCATGCAACACCCTATTAATGTCATAGCTGCTTCACTTTTTCCCTTCATTTCTCTGCGACTCCCCAGGATTCAGCACCTGGAGTTTGTTCCCCAGTTCACATCCGATTGAATATATCACAGTAATTTATACTCAATAAATATAGAGACACGTTTTGTTAATAGCTGATAGTGTCCTGACAGGAGGGTTGATCCTTTTTTATTTTAACGAAAATAGCCATGTGGAATATTTTACTGAGTAATGAAACCATTTGTATTACTGATTGTAAAAAACAGTTTGCATCGCATCAGTTAAGTGTCACAGATCTTTTAACTGTAAGTTAACTAAATATTATTTACATACAGGTTTGCATTTCATTTTAGGAAGATTATTATAATGATTATGGTTATGGTGATACCATTTTTCTTTAATAAATTATTTGTCAACACTTTGCCAGGGAACAACCTGAATGTAAATTTCATACACTGATAAATAAAAGTGATTTTGAAGATCTTGATGCACTTCACCATCACGCAAACATGTTTATCAATATTAATTAGTATAAAGAAAACGAAAACATTTTATTTCTTCTTCAAGTTCTCATTTCTTTAAATTGCAACAAAGCCTTGTTTTTGGGCTTAAACTTGTTATATTGGGTAATAGTTACGTTTATAAAAATGTATTAAATATGCAAATTCTCCGTCTACCCATTGACTATTCCACCTCCTGTGTAGGTTTGCTGAGTCCTAAAATCTATTATGCACCAGGCAGGGTAGAATGCATGTTATTGCATACAGGTTTGTGTTTCATTTTAGGAAGATTATTATATGATTATGGTTATGGTGATACCAGAGTATGGAGGAAACCAGAATAGCTGGTTAACCCATCTAGGAGAACGTGGAAACTCTGTCATCACAAAGCAGAGGCACGATTCAATCCGTCAGTCCTAAAGGTCTGACGATGTTCCACAAACCTGTGCACAATGCGAGCTCCATAAAGACATAGTGTGTTAAGTTTGGGGTGGAAGGACTTAGGTGTCCTGCAGAGAGATCTGACCACCAGCCTCCTGTGGGTGAATGATCGCTAGTCCCAACAGACATAAACTAAAGTGGTTTAAACTGAGGAAAAGGGTTAATGCTGGTTCCAATAGAAATGTGTCAGAACACACAGTGTGACAATTTGGCTTTTGCAACCTTGTAATTCTTGTACATTTGAATGATGATGCAGCTTTTGGATGATGATGATGATGATGATGATGATGCATTCTTTTTGTTTGTTTATTTGTATATTCATCTATTTCAGAACTGAATGAAAAACTGACTTTCCTCTTTCACGGAGTGTACTGTAGTATGTGTGTTTCACATTCCTACAAAGCTAATCACTGATAGGCTTAAGTATTTCTCCTAAACTTGAATCATGTTTTTAATCTGAATAACATTGAAGCATGGATACTGTGTATTGAAGGAAAGCTACTAGGATGGAAGAAGATGGAAAAGAAGTCATCCAAAAATAGCTGAAGGCATGGCAGCTTACGCTGATACATTATCTGATAAAGAGCAAAGATGCCGCTTGCTGTGGCAGAACTGTTATCTACAAAGACAGAGGAAAAAGAGAGACAGAGAAAGAGAGAGAGAGAGAGGGACAGAGAGAGAGAGAGAGAGAGAGAGCGGCAGGTGCTTGCCTGAGGGAAAGCTGATAGACAGATCTCCTTCATTTCTGTCTTTCCACCATGAAGGTCACTATTACCGACGCATTCTCAGGGTTGTTAATGTTTTAACATTTTCACCACATAAGAAAAATCTTGAAAGTGATAGCACTATGAAAACATTGGTGCAAAAACTTAAATACTTTAATCACTCGGGTGGTGTTAAGAAAAAGTGGCTCTGATAAAGTATTAAGGCCACAGTCTCTCTCTCGCGCTCTCTCTTTTCGTTTTTCCTTCTGCCCACCAGCAGCCACAGGGAGAGATTGATTCAGGCAAGTGTGTCAGGTCTGGGGTTATCTGCCCCCTACTCACCCAGGCCTGCCATACGCGCTCCAGCAGACAGGAAGCAGGGCAGGGGAGGGCGCATGATGGAGCTGAGGCCCTTATCTCCAAGCACGAGCTCCATTGCTCTCACTGCGCCTGGGATTATTCACCGGATAGTCGTCAGCTAGAAAAATTATCCCGAGCGGCTTCCAGTGGTTTGCAGCGACACAGGGAGCGAGGCTTGCTTTGGGCTGTGTGACCATGTTCAAGTGGACGAGGAAAAGGAGGAAGAGAGATGATAGGAAGTGAGTATGAAGAAAAAATGGTCATGTTTATAACTAATAAAATATGTCATGTTTATAATGTTACATTTAATTAAAAACTAAATTACTACATTGCATTTGTTTATAAGCAGTATGACTGGGTTTTTTTATTGGAACTAAAATGAAATCTTAAAAAATAGATTATTCAATAATTATTTCATAATATTGTATTATTTTATTATTATTAAATGAGAATAATTTCAGTGGTAACCACCATAGGCCTCCCCTGGCTTTAGTTGGATTACACCGGGTTCCCAGATGTATTATTATTATTATTATTATTATTATTATTATTATTGCTATTATTTGACCGGAGGTCCCGCCACTGTCATAAAATGGGAATAAATAAAATAATAATCACCACTGGCCTCCACCGTCTCTAGTTGGACTACAGAGGTTTCTAGATGGATGGGTAAATTATTATTATTATTATTATTATTATTATTGCTATTATTTGACCGGAGGTCCCGCCACTGTCATAAAATGGGAATAAATATAATAATAATAATAATAATAATAATAATAATAATAATTATTATTATTATTATTATTATTATTATTGTTGTTGTTGTTGTTATTATTATTATTGTTATTATTGTTATGATTATTATCATCATTAATGTTGTAGCCCAATTCAAAACTGAGTGTTTACACAGTCCATGCTTTATTCCTTTTACACCGCAGCATTGTGGAAAAACTAATACCTTCTTGCAATTAATTTAAGATGACGTACTTTTTATGTTAAGTGTTTTAACAAATATCTTTATATCCTGTGCAAAACAACTTAATGCATATGACTTACATTATAACAGCTGTAAACATTTATTTCCTCTCCAGCATCTCACTCTTTTTTTCTCTCTCTCTTTCTCAGGGTTAAAAAGAATAAAAATGTCTGCCATGTTAATAAAAAAAACGAATATTTTTTATCCCTTTTTTTTATTTTATTTTTTTTTTACAAAGTAATGCCACTAGAGATACTGGAACCTACTGTACATTATCCATTAACCCCAGCAGGTCACATGCCCATGATAACTTTTACCTTTATCTTCAAGATTAAGCGTTTATAGTGCACTGCTCATGTTCATGTCTTGATCGTTGTCTAGAAGACTAGCTCATTTTGGTGTTACACTTGGTACGAAAATAATCATGTCTTCACCATCAAACTGAGATTCTTTTCACGTACAGTATGTTAAATAAACAGTTTTAAAAAAACACTGTTTTAACAACTTTCTTCATTAACAGAGTTGTCTGCTATACAAGTCCCTGTAAATTAGTTGTCAGTAGATGCTTTTCCAGAAAATTAACCGAGCAAATACTGGTGTTGATCCTGAAATCTTAGGTCTGTTAATGACACTTATGCTGAAGATCATATGAGTTGCAGAACCTTTAATGTAAATATGGATCATAATAGTTAATAGAAATAGTTTCTTTCATGAAAACAGGTTTTACATGTTTAACAAGATGTCATGCTCTTCATGCATTATTTAATGAAATGAATTAAGTGGTTAAGCACAAGGTATGATGTGTTTGTATAATAATATAAACTATAAGGAGTGTTCAAGTCAAACCGGGACTTTGAGTGAGCGCTAATCTTGCACATTACAGGAACTTGCTGGGAGTTATCGCCAGATCCCCCTAAAAGTCCTGACCTCACTTCAAGCTATTTACACATCTTTGGGCCATTAAAGGAGCTCCTGGGAGGCCAGCGTTTCAGAAGTGACCCAGATCATGGCTTTTTTTTTTGCTCTTGTGACTGCGTTCTGTTTGACTTGAACGCCACTCATATATAATCGGACTATATACTAAATATCTGTGAGGAAGTCAGGATTATCATAGCTTTGGTAACCTTTAAGATTTTAGCCACTATTTCAAGGAGGAAGTGTTGTTTGCTTGTTTCCCTCAGTGTTGATCATACACACACAGACCTACTGTATATAAGAATGTGTGACAGGTGTTGATTGTGGTTGAAAAATATTGGTTCTAGTGATTGACAGCACTAATCTGAAGACGTAATCCTCCTTTCTATACATGATTTATTTTCCGTATGACCAATAGAAAGTAATATGAGTGCGTCCTGGTTGACCTGGATGAATCTGCCCTACTTAAAATGCACCATGCGCCAAACGCTATGAATATTTACAGCCAGGTGATGTCAGGGTGTTTTATGTCCTCAATATGTAAATATTTATCAAATAAATATCCCGTAAGTAGTTTACTGCCATACACATGCTTTATTGAGTGTAACCAGTGATAGGGACAAGAAACCATTTTACACTAAATGGGTTTTACAACAAGGCTCTTTGACTGAGTTACGCCTAACCAATCTTTTAACTAAATACAGCCTTCAGGCCAGAGAGTGCATTAAAGCAACATTATCTCCAATGCCATGCCATTAAATAATGTTAGATTAGACAAACATAACGATGAAGCCATCTCCAGGGGCAGTATAACTTTTTCACCGTGCCATCATTTACTTAACAAAAATAAGGCTAAAAAAATAACAATAATACTTGTGGGCAATACTAAGTGCATCCATGATTTAATAGCTTGTAGATCTACATTGGAAGCAACTTGAAGTTATCATTTCCTGTGTTTCCATGGCCTTTTCAGTCTCTCACATCATTTTGGTCCATTATTTTTTACAGCATTGTTGACCTTCAGGGTCATGGTTCGATTCCCGGCCAGGTTTGATTCCTGCCTCTGAGTGCATGGAGTTTGCATGTTCTCCCCGTGCTTGGTGGGTTTTCTCCATGTCCTCCGGTTTCCTCCCGTAGATTAGGCCAATTGGCATTCCTTAACTGCCTGTAGTGTGTGAATAAGTGTGTGTACTGTATGTGTGTGCCCTGCACGGGAATCAGCACCCTGTCCAGGATGTACCTCA
Source organism: Clarias gariepinus (assembly GCF_024256425.1). Taxonomy (NCBI): domain Eukaryota; kingdom Metazoa; phylum Chordata; class Actinopteri; order Siluriformes; family Clariidae; genus Clarias; species Clarias gariepinus. Next base: position 35,661,664 of record NC_071103.1, read on the forward strand.
ACATAGGCTCCAGGCCCTCATTACCCTGCAAGGTGCCCAGGTTCTGTGGCCGCAAAAACAAGCCCAAATCATGCCTCCTCCACTGCTGTGATTGACAGTGGATATGAGGTGTTTCTCCTGAAGTACTGTTTGGCGCCAAACATGGAATTGTTTTCGTCCATAGAACTCGTTTGTCCATAGAACTGTGCGCTTTGTTCAGATGCAGTTTTGTGAACCTCAGTTGTGCTTCTGTGTTCTGTTTAGCAACCCGTCTAAACAAACTGCACATATTTAGTCTCCTTCTAATTGTGCTGTCATGGGCTTTAACAATAAACATGCTCATTAAGGCCTGTGTGGTCTGGGGTCTTGTTTTTTTTTTGCCTTTTTTTTTGGTATTTCTCTAAACATTGCATGGTCTGACCTTTAGGTGAATGTGCTGGGACGTCCACTCCTGGGAAGATTGGAAACAGTCTTGAATGGTTTCTATTTGTGGATATAACTCTTTCCAGATAGATATTCAGCAACAGTTGCTTCCATGAGAGGCATTGTGTTAACACACACCTGAATGCTCCAGAGCAGCAACCTGCCAAAACCTTTGCTTTTAATGTGGTCTGCACACCAAAATATAACCAAATAATTATTACTGTATGTAAATGAGCAAGCTAAAGAAATAAGTAAGTACTGTAAGTAGACGGCACTGTGGTGTTGTAGTTAGCACTGTGGATTAGCACGTCCAAGGTTAAGGGTTTGATCCCCACTTTGGATCTGTGTGCATGGCCTTTATAGGGTTTATACCAGAAACCTAGCACTGTGGGTTCAAATCTTTGTGTCCTGCGATGGATTGGCACTGAAGGTGTACCCTACATAATGCTTTCCTTAACTCTGTACAGGATATGCAGTACGTAAGTAAGAAAGCACACTCACTCACTCATCGTCTATACAGCTTTATCCTGTATTCAGGGTCTGGAGCCTATCCCAGGAGACTGGGATACGAGGCAGGGTACAAACTGGACAGGGTGCCAATCCATCGCAGGGCACACACATTCACATACTCCACCACTGGAACACCAATTAGTCTGCATTAGACCTGCATGTCTTTTGACTGTGGGAGGAAACTGGAGTAGCTGGAGAAACCCACCAAGCACGGGGAGAACATGCAAACTCAACGAATCAAACCCGGACCCTGGAGATGCAAGGCGACGGTATAAGAAAGCTAATAACTAAAACTAAAACAAGAAAATAATGAGGTTTGTACAGTAAGTTAGTTTGTATGCATTAACATACTATGTACGTAAAGGGAGATATGAAACAAGATAGTCAACCAGAAACGAAAAGTAATTTAATAATAATAAGCAAATACATTTAGTAATGTAGTAATGTACAGTGCATGGAATTAATTCTAATGAAAATATTAATAATATATATTAAAACTTAAACACATTTTGCATTATTGTGGAGATAATTCATGAGTTGAAGGTGGTTGTCTTACTGTTAGCACTTAAATGCTTGGACAATACTGAGACGTTTAGCACTGGACTGTTTCCTTTGTCTAATATTTCCTTTTTTTTAGTTAATCACCAGATCTATGTAATAGTATATAAATGGAGCGAAAATAAAAAGAAAGTCCGGTTTCCGTCCTACCCCTGGTCGAAGAGTATAAAATCGGTTCCGCTATCAGAGGAACAATAGAAGTTCTAAAAAAAATGATTATTGACTGTATAATGCCACTGACTATAGATTTTGGCCACTGTTCTCCAGGCTCAATAAACCTGTCGATGGCTTTGTAATCCCACTGGTTTCACATGTCCTGGAGTAGTTTTATAGAGGAGCAGAGTGCTGTAGCTAGAGATGAAAAAGAAAAGGAGATGAAGTTTGAATGTGTACGGAATAGATCAACATTTTGAGTAGCTCCTGTAGGTATAACACGAGAAGTTGAGGGAAATGTACTCATCTTGTTAAATAGTTTAAAAATATTTCTAATGAATGAGATTTAAGACCAGAATGCATTACTACTGTAGTTTGTGCATATGGAAAGCTTTTTTATTATTATTTACTGTAAGTGAAAGAATTGAATCCATACATTTAAGTGACTTACTGAGGACCACTAAGTTTTTTTTTTAGATTAATGATAATCATTAAATAATGTCCTAAATTTTTACATTTTTAGTTGCACTTTCTTCCGTTCCTGTTTTCTTTTATTTCTTTTGTTTTTTATTTCTCTGCTCTTATTAGGGGACAGATGGGTAGCATGGATAAACATGATCTCAGGATGGTGCATCATCTGCACTTCTTTACATCATAATTATCAAGGAGAGACCTAGCAGGATTATGCCTTGGCAGCGAGGAACGTCTGGCACATTCTGCCTGATAATCACCTGTGTCGTGCAATATCCGGTAACGATGTTGCGGCTTCCTGTGATTTCCTACCTTTCTGTTTGTCTGGGGGGAACGAAAGACTAAGATCATGTTTTATTGTGTCGATGTGCAGCGTAGCTATCACTGGCAAGGAACTAAAGGTAAAAGAAAAAATGGAAAATAAGTAATTCTCTAAGGAGAGCCGAGAGAGAGAGAAAGAGAGAGAGAGAGATAAAGACAACGATGGGAGCTTCATAAGAGGAGACACACCGCCTGCGGGTGATTTGTTTAACTTTGAAAGGTTCTTTGGTATGTGCTAAATTCGCTCCGAGCTACATGGCAGCAGATCATCTAGCTCTTTTCCCAAGCGGCCGCAGCACACAGCGCCTGGGTGAAATGTGTGGCTAAAGACATGAGATTGCCACTGGGGACTCTGTGACACTGCTGGTTTTGGCAATGTCAGCCACAACGGTTAGGAAATAAATTGAGCGAACATGTGTGATTTATGTAAACTCATAAATCACACTCTGCAACACATTTTTTACATTTTCTCGTTCATCAGTTTGCTCAGCGCTGCGCACACCTGGTGGACAGTATATATACGGTATACACACACACACACACACACACACACACACAATCTTGAAGTGGGGGAAAAGATTGCATTTGCATGAAGATGCATTGCTGGAGAAGTAGTAAGGAAAAGAAGGTAAGGGAAAGGACAGAGACAGAAAGACAGACAGGGATTAGATACATGTCAAGAGAGTGTCAGTTCAGGCAGGATGAAGAGGCTTCCACCTATCTATTATACACAGCAGGCATGTGACCACTCTCAGGGGCTGATGGGTAAAATCTCCTGAATCCTTGCTAATCCGGAGCAGGCACTAATCTACTGAGGTGTGCATCAGATCCGGTGAAGACATGCTTCAGTGTAAGCTTCTTCAGGGAAGATCGTGGAAAGGAAGGAGCAAAGACTTACACAATAATCGAATAGTGAAGAAGTAGTATTGCCATCAAGTGACCCTTTGCATGAAGCCCGGGTGCATAAATCATCGCAAGCATGCTTATTGTTTGTAGGTTGGTAATGATTCCCTGTAGAATAATGGCTCATAAAGCTCTAAACATAAGCAGTAAATAATACAAATAAACATAGAGTGCTCGCTTCCTTCCTTCCTTCCTTCCTCACTCACTCACTCACTCACACCTACAGTACTACCCCATCTGGGGCACAGGGCAATGACAGGTTTTCTCTAAGCATCTCTGACCTGTGCCTTTCTGTCCAGCTGTCCCCAGGTGTAACCCACTCACTTATTGTTAGCCTTCTCATCTCAGTGCCAGGTGTTGCATGGTCGACCTCTTTTCTTCTTGCCTCGTGGGTTCCACCTGAGGACTCACCTGCTGGTGTTTGGTGTTGACTTATGAACAAGATACACTTTATTGAGAACTTGCCCTTCTGCTCTGATGTGTTCTGTTTGCTGCCCCAGCTGCGTGTTGTTGATGGTGGCCGCTGTTGCTTTGTCATGACTAAGGGCCGTATTCAGGGTTGACTCATGTGAGCACAGAGAGGATTTAATACTGGAATTGCAATACAGTTATTTTCTAATAAACTAATTCACTCATGGTCTATACCACTTTATTCTGTATACAGAGTCATGAGGGGGCCTGGAGCCTATCCCAGGAGACTTAGGGCAGGAGGTAGGGTATATCCTGGATAGAGTGCCAATCCATACACACTCACTACGGACAATTTGGAAACACCAATTAGCCTCATCTGCATGTCTTTGGACTGTCGGAGGAAACCGGAAATACCCGGAGGAAACCCACCAAGCACAGGAAGAACATGCAAGCTCCATGCACACTGAGACGGGAATCAAACCTGGCCAGGAATCAACCCCAGATCCTGGAGATGCAAGGCGACAGTGCTAACCACTACACCACCGTGTTGCCTTAACCATATAATCAATATATATATATTAAAATGTTCACTGGAATTACTGGATTCTGAGCCACTTCAGTTGGGATCATCATTTATAGATGCATTGACTTCTTAAAAACATTTTCACCGTTTAAAATATTTTACTACAGCTAAGAGTCTAATCAACATACTGTGTTCTGTAAATGTCAATCACTTTTCTGCCTTTATTAACGAAAAAATTAATAACAAGTCCTGGTTCGACGTGAACACCACACACACTGCCACTGTCTATACTGCTTTATCCTGTATACAGGGTTGCAGGAGGGTATGGATCCTATCCCAGAAGACATAGAGGGGTACACCCTGGACAGGGTGCCAATCCATCATAGGGCATTGAACACCAGTCCCATTTATTTATTAATAATTTATTTAACTGGCCTCTCGGCTCGACTCATGAGCTAGCCTTAGAGCTCCTTAGTCATATTTCAGCTGATTCCATTGTAATGCAATTTGACAAGTAAATTGCTTGCCTTTCCACTGATAGCTCTTCACATAAATAATGAATGCTTAGTAATAGCTGCAGAAATAACGTGTACCCAAGAGCGACAGAAATGACATGATTATTACTGATGATGGGAAGAACCTGTTCAGATGTTACAAAATAATGCATGTCTTGACATACTACTTTTTTTTTTCTTTTCGCATTTATGGAAATTTTTCACAAACACATAAGAGCTCTAATGGAAACCGGGTTCTAGCTCTGCACTGTCGACATCCAGCTATTTATGAGTTGTACAAAATCAATCAAGGATGTTAAAGACTCTTGCACTTTCGAAATAACTTTCACTTTCCTGATTTCTTGATTGCCAAGTCATTAAGCCTCATAGCTATTGTTGACGAGTACAATGCCAAGGCACAACTCCAATTATTTTGCATACTCAGCTAATTTATATCCTTTTCGTCAACATCTCACTAATCCTACGATGTTCATGCTACTTATATTCACTGGAGAGTTTTTTTGTTAGGGGTAAATTTTACCACTACCGGAATACAGGAATGATGTCACAAATATGTAGAGTCTTTAAAAATGAGAATATTATTTGTTTTTTGTTTTTTTTGGTCATATAAACAACCGGAAACAACTATAAAAACATGAGATCATGTTTATCTGTCCTAGTTTTTTGCTTGTGTGAACTATTTAAAATTTTTTTGCTCAGTCATGTTTGAAACGAAATAAATTTCCATTCATCATATTGTCTATTTTGTGCTAAAAAAAATATATAATGTATATCTTAATAAAAAAATAAAAAAAGCAAAACAAATAATGGCTATAATACTCTAACCTTTAAGGGCTACAGAAACAGTATAATGAGGCCAACAAGTAGGCTGTTTGAATTATGTTAAAAACTTTTTAAAAATGTATTTAAAAAAAAAAGATTTAAATAATTTTACTGCCAATTGTTTTAAAAATGCAGACTGTTTTGTTATACAGTATGTGAACACGCCACCTCATTGGGTGTTAAACAGACAACAGATGCACAGAAACTGAGGGTCTCTTTTCTTTTTAAAATGGAGCCTTGTTCAGTTTCTTACTGCTGAGGAAACAGTTTGATAAAGAAGGTCCACACCAAAATAGTGTGAAAATGATGCATCGGTGACTTAGCAGTTAGGACTACTAATGTTAGTCTTGCTCCTGTCCTGTTGGGGACCTGACCAACCCTTTTAACCTTCAACTGCTCAGCTGAGCTGTACAATGCTCCCACAATTGTTTTGCTTTAAATAGTTAGAAGACTTAAATAGTTAAATTGTTTTTAGACTTTTTTTTTTTTTTATCTTGGTACAGAATAGAAATGGATTTCAAATAGTTTGATAAGTTAACATAGAAAATCACGAAATTGTTATTGACCTTAAATTTAATAAACAGGTTTTATAAAACCTTTTTTTTTTTTAATTAGGGCAAGTAGTTGAACAATATTTATATTAAAAACATAATGTTGTAGTTTTATGAAAAAGAAACAAACTCTCAAAAGCAAAAAAGGGCCAGGGGTAGCTCGGTGGTTAAGGCATTAGACTACAGCTCGGAAGATCCCAGGTTTAAACCCACAACCACCAAGTTGCCTCTGTTGGGCCCTTAAACAAGGCCCTTAACCCTCAACTGCTCAGATGTATAATGGGATAAAAATGTAAGTCTGCCAAATGCCTAAATGTAAACAAAAGTGTCCATGCCACTCAATCAATGGTATTATCTTAATCACTTAATCAAGCAATTTCTCACAATACATGGAAAAGATACTGTGTCATAAAAATACTAAAGGTGTTTAAACTAAGCTGGGACTTTTTTTGTGCAGAATAACAGAACACTGTTATGAGAGTAAAAGCTCCCTTTATTTCTCCATACAGTGAAACCTCGGATTGCGAATAATGCGGTTTGCGAGTGTTCCGCAAGACGAGCAAGGATTTTTACTAAATTTAGACTTGGCAAACGAACAAGTCTTGGTTTACGAGTACCAAGCATCATGTATCACGCATGCGCTTCTTGTTTTGACGCCGAGCGTCACGTGATCACAACTGAGCCAACGTTTTTTTCTCTCTCTTGCGCTGTGGAATTGTGGTTAAATCGTCTCCCCTGCTGGGTCTTAGTGCTCGTCTTTTACTGGTATAATCAACATTCATGCACGCATGTACTGTTTACTATAACACTGTGACCACGTGTGTGTGTGTGTGTGTGTATAAAACATATTTTATTTTGTGTCTGTATGCGTGTGTGTACAGCGCGCGTGTAAAGCAAAAGCAAGTCTCATTAGAGAGGTTGAAGATCCATTTTCTCTCTCTGCTCAGGCCTCAGCCTACTCTTTGCCTTTGCCTCCACAGACACACACACACTCTTTCTTCTACATAGAAACACTGCTCTGTCGTGATTCTTTTCAAAGGTAAAGTGCAGGTTACTTTGTTTTATTTTTACTATGCAGCAGTGATTCCCTAAGTGTGTCGCTCAATCGAGTGTCATTAGAGAGATTTCTTGTTTATTTCTTAAATTAAATTTGGTTTACGAGTGTTTTGGAATACAAGTATGCATCCGGAATGAATTATGCTCGTAATCCAAGGTTCCACTGTATAATGCCCATTCACTAATACACTCATCCCAGCATTTTAGTTACTAGTGCTTAGATACCATCAGGATTTCTCAGTATGCTGGAGCCATGATCAGACTGCCTGCTTCACAATTGAAACACTGGCCTCCCAGAAACTCGCAGTCGAGTTCCTGTAATGTGCAAGTAGTGTTGGTGAATAATCGTGTGTTCAGTTCCCACACACAGATGCGTCTCTTCCGCAAGTTAGAAGAAGAAGAATATTTAATTATTTGTCACATGTACTTTACAGAACAGTGAAATGTCTTCTTCACATATCCCAATTAGGAAACTGGGGTCAGCCAGCTTACAGCGCCCCTGGAGCAGATAGGGTTAAGGACCTTGCTCAAGGGCTTAACAGTGGCAATTTGGCGATGCTGGGGCTCGAACCCCCGACCTTCCGATCAGTAACCCACAGCCTTAACCGACTGAGCCACCACTGCCCCACTAGCCAGAAGATATCTATCAAGGATCGGCACATCAATCGATTGGTTTCAAATTGTATGATTGCTTATGTATTACTAAACATAATGTAATATTTACATTTTACAGAAATGCAATGTATAATTTGTAAAAAATTTTGTATTCCATTTTGTTTTTGTGTTATTATAGTCTATGTTGATGGATGAGCTGCATAACTGGGGTATTTAGTATTGTTTGTTTAGTCATTTTCAGCTGTCACAGGGAAAGCTTTATCTTTGTGTCAGTGTTTTATGTTTCCTAAATGTAAATTAGCTGTGCTGTAAATGCCCTAGGTCATTTATCGCTGGTTTTCCTTCATCAACATACACATGAGGGCAAAGAAAAAAGTCAGCATTGCATTTTTTAAGACTTAGTTTAGTTTTTAGCTTCAAAAACATTCACACACAATTTATGCAAAAACACAGTTCAATCACTGCTTTTTTTAAAGCAGCAGCATACTTAGTTGGCTTTCCACAGTAGCGAATCAGAAGAGTTTTCAAACTCACTAATGTTATTGTGACCTGTGGCTCACTTCTATATCCTGAGGTAAGCCATTATGCTGAGCTCATCGGTCCTCTGGGTAGCGAGACCGAGCATGAGACAGCGAGGAGTGTGATTGAAAGGTGGCTGCGGAGCGACGGGTTTTGTTTTCTTTGGCTGGAGAAGGTTGTTGTCCCCAGTGTGACAGATGACGGGGCGTTCGCTGGGTGCTGATGAGGTAATGATGATTGTAGCAGGAATAATGAAGGACGTGCTGGCAGCGGGCGTGATTACATTTAGATCAGTATCTCCCCTGCTAATAAAACAAAACGCCTGCTTCTCTGAGCTGCTTTTAAGTGCCGGGATTAATTCAATCAAAGATAACAATTGATCATTATCATGATTGTCACAGCTATAGCTGTGTTTTTTGCCATTTTGTTGTTTGCAAAAATGGCGAAAAAGTTTTAGTAAGGAAAGTAATTGTTTGATGTGGCGAAACTCAAAAAAATAAAAAATAAAGCGCAATGTCTATCCATCTCATCTTCATCATCATCATCATCATCATCATCATCATCATCATCATCCAAGAAATCTCTAAAACCAAAGACTTTTGACTCCTTATCAAAGCTGTGTGTCATCAAAGAGGTGGAAAATAGTCCGGAATCAGACGACATGAAACACAAAGTGGATCTCATTCCTCTGATGTTCCACTGAAGAACACCCAGTGCTATAAAAGGCATAATGACCACATTATAGGCTTCATAAAACTCTGTTTTTGTAGTCCTTCAAAGCTCATCAGAGAGTGATATCAAACTTAAATCATACCCTTGAATAACTTTGTCTCCAACACCCACATTTTATTTTCTTCCCTTTTTTTTTTTTTTACATCTTTCTTCTAAAGGCTTTGGACTGATTTGGTATTACAAGCGTCTTCATCCATTTTCCCTTTTTAGTTTTTGCTGCCTTTTTCCTCTAACTGGACGCATTAATCTTGCATATTTTATCCAAAAAATACCCTTTGGTGTTAATCCTTCATGCAAATAAATCAGGGCTTTTCAAAATGAGCTGATTCTTTGTGAATTGGATTTCTTTTTTTCTTTTTTTCTCCAACTTGTGTGGTACTTACGGTTTACCTGGCACTCTGAGCAGACATGCTGGAGTGAGTATTGGGTATATAACCCAGGGATATGTCATGTTTTTGAGGTGCTATGATGACTACCTGTCACACACACTGGATATTTTTTAGGAAAATTGATGGAAATGCACAGACTGGTTGGATTTACAAAAGGACTCTTTTATTGTTAGTGTAAAATCATACAAAGCTATTAATTTTATTTAAAACAGGTATACCAAAAATCACAAATAAAATCTAATAATGATTAACTGTATAAGTGGCTTGTATGAGTTCTTATCATCATCTATATGCCCATCTATTAGCCTAATCTGCATGTCTTTGAAAATTGGAGAATAGGGAATCTCCATACACACAGACACAGGACCATGGTGGTGCAAGGCAATCAGTTCGAAAACCATTAAATATTTAAATAAATGTATTAATGAACCATAAATTGTACTGTATTCATTTACACTTGCGTTCTGCATTCTTCACAAAACAAGCTAGTTCTAGTTTTACACTTAAATGTGTTGATAAGGAATAACCCCCTAGGATGACATGAGGAAGGTGGTATATAAATATAAAAAAAACTGATATAATATATAATAACTGTCTATAATATCACCCACTGCCGGATTTAGATATGTGCAAATTTTTGCCAGGTGGCACTGGAAGCTCATAAAAATAGAAAATTAAAGTTCAGAATGATAACATTTGCACACTCTATTCACTATTGCTCGTCTGCACATCATATTTTTATCATGTCACTGTTTGGGTCAATTAACCTTCTTGGCATCCTGATTCTAGTTTGTGAGTGAGTCAGGATAATGACTGGGTAGGTGTCTTAGTCAGAAGTGTGAGATGGGGAGAGAGATGTCTAAGTGGATATCACCTCGGGTCTCCCTACTGGAAGTCCAATGGGATGGTGCACAGGGGAAAAAATGAATCTCTAACCACAGGTAATTCATAATACTGTGAATATATACTGTACTCCATAGTTTCTCAGCCATATTTAATTCTTCTGGGTTTTTTTTATGCAAAATTGTTCAGAATAATATATATATCCAATCAAGGTCAGGTTTAGTCTTGGCTCTTAAATAGGGTGGATAATGCCCTGATGCTCATCAGGGTATTATTTTGAAATTAGACCAAAGCCATCGTGTGGTCTGTTGATAAAAAAAAAGGACAATTGGTAAATGACAAAAGGCATGAAGCTAGTTACTTACTTTATAACATTACTTACAGTATGTTATAAAACAGGATAGTATAACATGTTTGATTGCAAAGGCAAAAGTTTTATTTTGTTTGTTTGTTTGTTTGTTTGTTGTTGTTTTTTGCCCATCATGCACACTAGACGTGTGACTGATATCACCAATACATTTATGCATGAATAGCCCTAATTGTAATGATCACATAAATTAGTGAAAATTCAGTTTAATTTAAACTAATGACATGGCCTTCTCTGTTAGTATAGATTTATGAACTAGCACCTGATCCAGCACATACTCTTACTTTTCCTATCAATATTATTTTTCGATGGTTGCAAGGGGCTTAAGCTGATCCAAGGAAGCTCTAAGCACAAGATGGGTTAGACCTTGGATGGGGTGACAAGTGCACACAGATTCACACACCCAATCATACACTATGGGCAATTTGGAAACACCAGTTATCCTATACCTCATGTAAAAATGGAGTATCCAGAGGAAACATACAAGCTAGAAGAGAACACAAAACCTACTTATTTATAAAGCTTCTTATTGTGCAGACATATAAATGAAGCCACAGCATTCTGAAATTAGGTCATGGAACTGAAATGTTTATACGAGCTAGAGCTATGCTATTTTATTATACCTTTAACTTTTTATTTAAAATGTATTAAAATATTGCTAATATGTGATCTTATAACTGAATAAGAAAACATCCGCATGGTCTCATGCAGTTTTCTTTCAGCTCCTCTTAACTAAATTCATAATAATTTTTATTATTAGGGATTATTTTCTCTTCCAATGTCCTATGTGCAAAAAGAACAGTGTTTGGAATTTAATATTATGATGGTATTAATCAACACGTTATATTTATTAATGTAATATTACATGAATATTACATAATTTCTTTTTTAGTGTATTTACAGCCTCAAGAATGAATTTCAGCAATGATTTTAATAATTTAAATAATAATTGAATTAAGGTTTAGAACCATGCATAAAAAAGAAACATTATGGTTTTACCCAACACCCAGACTTCTCACACATCTGAAAAGAAATGTTTAAGATCTGAGAGCTGATGTGCACAATTTAATTATTAAATCTTCTTTGTGATCTTAACTCAACTTTTGAGTGTCTTTTCAAACTTTAATTTGTTGGAAAGCTCTCCAGTGTGAATTGAAAATAGTCAGAATATTTAAAATCAATTAATTTAAATCAATTCAAATTTTTTATAGCACTTTAAACAATGGTCATTTTTGCAAAGCATTAAAGAAATAAAAATAATTATGGAAATACATTTGAAAATTTTAAATAAAACGTGTACATTGCAGTTATCAGTTTGCCCTGATAAGCAAGCCAACGGAGATGATGGCAAGAAAAAAAAACTCCATGAGATGGCAATAGGAAGAAACCTTAAAAGGAACCAGACTCTACAGGGAACCCAACAAAACAGCCTGCATTCTTTGATCAAAGTAGGTGGGGCAGCTCATAAGACATTAGCAGTTCCCTCAGATACCAGTGTGAGATCATTTAATGTTTTATAGGTCAAAAGTTGTATATTAAAATGTATATGAAATTTTACTGGGAGCCAATGCCGTATGGACAGGATAGGGTTGATGTGCTCATATCTTCTGGTTCTAAGGACTGTTTTCTGCTTTCTGGACTAACTGGAACTTCTTTATGCACCTACTTAAACATCCAGACAGTAATTCATTAAAATGAGCTTCAAAGAAAGAATTAAATTAATAATCACACTACGGTCTTTTCCTGCTGCACATGATGTAACAGATAAATGGAAGGAAGTAAATAAGCATCCAGAGTCAAATGTTCTTCACACGCACCTCCTTTTATTAAAAAATTATTATGTTAGTACACATACTGGAAATATGTTTAGGAAAATAGATTTAATAATGTTAATTAGACAAAGGCTTATTTCATGTACATGCTGTACGTACTGTACATCCCTATTTCAAAGAGTTGTTGTCATACAGAGCATATCAGTCAAACAGTGGATGCACATTGGTCTTTAGAACACAAGAAAATTAAAGAGTGAGGAGAGCAGCCTGTGTAGAGCACTGTTTACACAGGGAGAAAAAAAAAGTCCTGGTGAAAAATGTTCATCTGAAGTCTCTCTGTCATCCCACAAAACACAAGACAGTGGATAATGCCATGGTAGATTTTTCCATTACTGAGGTATCTAGCAGACAGCTCGGATAAAGTGAAGATTAATGTCGGTGACCGAAAATAAATATATAAGCGAAAAAGCCTTCTTTGAGTTAGCTAGAAGGTCGGCTGTGTCTGAGACCTTCGAAAGCAATCCTCTTGAACACAAAATGCTTCGAGGTGGCAGGAAGGCCAGTCAGACGATTCTCCTGTGTAAGCAATACTGCCTGGAGAGAGAGGTGCGGAAATCTCTGGCCTGCTGATGCCATGCATTCTGTTGTAAAAAAAATTTTAGCTGAGAAAAGTCTGAAAAAAGTTTAGAATTTGTGAAGCCATAGATAGATAGATAGATAGATAGATAGATAGATAGATAGACAGATTAGTGTCAAAAGTCAGTTTTGTATTATCTTATATAATTTCTTTGGAAAGCATTATTATTATAACATTTAGCCACACCCCACCAGAGGACAGCAGAGCTGAGCAGCAAGCTAGGGGCGGGGGGGGGGGGGGGTCTATTTTTATATGAGGTCACATTAGGGGAAGAATTTTGGAGAATGGCAAAAAAACCAGAACATTTATTTTTCTTACTTTTTTGTTGTTTTTATCTGCACACTACAGACATTTAAATTTATAAAAATTTATAAAATGTCAATTTTGAATAATAAATGCCCTTTAATATACTGTATTATAGGTTAGTTTAATTTTCTGACTATTAAATATAACATGGTATAAATACACTATGAAAGAAAGAAAGAAAGACATTTTTTAATAGTGATTCATCAACTGGTGATTTAGACATTTTCTGATGAAATTCTTTTAATATTATTTGAAATATGGAGACTCATCGTTATGATGCATCTGCTTATCCTATGTACCAAATGATTCAATCAGAATCTACTGATTTGTATTTATTACTTTCCTTCCCTTTTTTCCTTTCCCCTTTTATTCAATCATTTTTCTCTTGAGGAAACTGAGCAAGACTTTTCCTTTCCATTGTTCTGACTTTGTTCTGTCTGTTAATCTAAAGTTTACATTCCTTCAAGCTAAGGGTAGTCAAAGAGCAGAAAAACACGCAGCTCTTAATCAGGGGAACGCTGGTCAGACAGCGGATTCATTAACAAAGGCTCAACAAGGGTCTGATTAGCCTAGCGGAGCTCCCAGAGGAGTGGTGGGAAGGAGAAAGCTTAATCCCTGAGCCACAGACATCCAGTACTGAGGCTGAAATCAACACGCTAACAAATGAGACTGAGGGTGCTCGTGGTATTTGATTCAGCCTCAAACCTATACCTTTCTAAAGCAACCTTGAAATAAAGCTGAGTGAATAAGGCTGTATGTAATGCAGACATTTATTTTAAGTGATGAAGCTTGCTAGAGATTTCTCTCCTTTAAAAAGGAAACTAGTAACACCTTCACAGAGAGGCGTCATGAAGGCACGGTTTGCAGCGCAGCGCTCTTCCCACACCTTGAAAAGATTAAAGCTTGTCTAATGATGTGAAGAAGTGAACGTGTTCGTTAATAGGCAGCACCTCGGTGCTGTCACCGTCTTCTTCCTCCTGAGCTCTTTCTCGCTTACTTTCTAACAAATGTACCTTTCACTGAAAATTGTGCACAGTTAGTTTTTTCCCCTACATTTTAAGGTCGTTAAAATTTGCTGTATTAATAGCAACAGTATTAAAAGGATGGCACATACACAGTGCAAACCCAAGAACATCTGTTTATTTTTTATTTACTTCAACTAGTACATGAAATTTACTACATACACCCTTTATGATACAGTAACTCACATGCAAAATAATGTCTAATTAAACCTGACATAATGACTCACATTTTGGTTTTAAGTTGACATCGAAACCTTGATGACCCTGGTTTATTTTGACATAAGGTGGTGTTATGGTGCTTTTTGAAATCCTTTACTTGAATGTGTGTCTAGTCATCTGACTTTAGATAAGTGACAGTGGTGATGATTATAACCTGCCAAGGTGAGCACTTTTTCCTCCATGCCCAATGCATCATAAATTGTTCAATTTTTCTATTCTTCTCGTAAATGAACTTAATAAATCGCCCAGGTTATGATTAAGTGAACAATACCACTATAAACAACATACTGTATAATTCAAAGAAATCTTGTTAGTTAGTTAACTTGGCTTGTTTCTGTTGAGGACGCATTGCTACTTCATTGTTAATGTTGTTGTCATTAATGTTCATTCATAGGAGTTCCTGGGAGGCCAGTGTTTCAGACATGAAGCAGGCAGCCTGATCAGGGCTGAGAAAACTTTCCATCTTGATGATATCCAAGCACTAGTGAAGCTCTGGGATAAGTGCATTAGTGTAGCAGGAGATTATATAGAGAAATAAAGGGTGTTTTTGCTTTTATAACTGTGTTCTGTTATTATGCACAAAACAAAAGTCCTGGCTTGAATTGAATTGAATGAACACTCCTTTTATGTAAAATAAATAAATAAATAAACATTGTAGGTTTAATACAGAGCTTTCCAATTGTAAAACATCAAATGATCCGACTGCAAATCTCACCTGTGCATGTTTCTGTAGGTTAGGTGTTAATCTACAATATTTTCGCAAACTTTGTGGCTGCTGAATAAAGCATTTGACAGGAATCATTTTTAAACATATACTAACAAATGATTCACAATGGGAAATAAACGTATTAGTTATAAAACTTCTGCCTTAGAGGATATTGATATATCTCATCAACCTAAATAATTCATGTACTAGTGTTTGATCGATGAGGTCCTAACCAAAGACTGGCATGCTGTACTTTTCCTAAGTAAAGTTTAAAATTTCCTCCAACATTATTGCATTACTTCCTGCATCAAAAGAAACAAAGAAAGCTATCAAGAAAAGCTTCAGCTCACAATATCTCAGAATGCAAAGCCTGCATGTAAAGGCAAATTTTGGCATTGCTGTCTCATTAAAGAGTTCTTATGATACAAAAGCTTGTTAGGAAGCAAGGATCAGAAAGCAGGGTCAGCCATGATACAGAACCCCTACTGCACAGAGCATTAAGGGCGTTGGCCCAAGCGCCCACTGTGCCACTCTGCTAACAACTCATCCAGACAGTACTTGAACTTTACTCTCAGACAACCAGAATCCCTTTGCCTTATCCACTTGATCTCTGGAGGTCTACAGAAAAAGCCTGAATTATGTTCATAGGCTGTCAGTTGATACAGAACCAGGAAGTCACTTAAGTACCACAAGAAAAAGAACACCAGAGACAGTTATGTCATGGTGCGCAATTTCTCATGGGCCTAATATCAGCAGGGCTGCGTGAACTTCATTCCAGTCCACCATCCATTAGTTACATTCACATGGCTTGAGGATCTAGATCTTGAAATTTCTGCTTTCCACATTCCTTATTTTGTATGGTCTTGTTGTATTATTATATGGATTGTGGGTCCACTGTGTTGCTTTGCTCACGTTGCTTGAATGAGGAAGTGTAGAAAACTTCAACTTCTGGAGTGGCAATGTAGGCACCCATCCAATAAAATCATGGAAAATGCCAGGCTGGTTATATTAAACACGCCATGTGTCAGGCACACCCAACATCAAGGAACTCTGTACTGTAAATGCAGCCTCATGACTTTTGGCCCAACATGTGGTGCAGTAGGGTACTGCATACTATAACCTAGCTGTATGCTAGAAATCTTCAGCAAGTTTTTGGCAAAAATAACTGTTACAAAATGTTAAATAGGGTAATATCTTGAATTAGCTGTCATAATTTGTTCCATGTTGCTGGCCTGGAACATTTTACAAATCTGGTACAAAATTATTTCTGGGATAAAATGCCACTGGATATCACTGTTTTGGAAAACATCCAAACAACCAAACACAACTACGATAATAACAAATAATTTTATATACTGTACATCAAACTATTTTCCCCAAAAGACAAGGACAATTTTACTGGGTGTGAATAGGTGTTGGTGAATTACAAACTGTGTAGAACACTTGCCCTCCAGGACTGGATCTGAAAACCCCTGAACTGGTGGATCAACTGGATCAAGGCAATGGAGATCAGACGACACCTCCAAAGCCATGCTCTTTATGAAGGTCAACTCAGTGGCCTCCACTGTCCTACACCCTGGAAAACCCACATGCCCCAGCCCTGAGAGGAGTTCAAGAAGAGGTCTTCCACAGTCCAGCTTACATCAGTGAATGAAGAGGTATTTGGCCTTCTTCAACTTCATCATAAAAGTTCAAACCAAAATTTCCACACTTTAAATTCATCATTCCACATCTCTGCTCAACTGAGAACATCAGCCACACCTTCTCACTCTGCTAAGGACAACCCCTTCTTTGCAGTGCATACCTTGATCCCTGTTCACAGTGGGAACATACGTACAGTAGCTTGTCCCCATGCTTTGTGATGGATGTCAATAGGCACCACATCTTCTAAAGATGGTCTCCAAGGACCCCCTTAGAAATACAAAAGTTTCGGTTTGTTTCATAGATTGTTGAAACCACCAGAAAACAACTAAGTTTAAAGTTCTTCTTATTAAATGTACTTTATAAAATAGTAAGAAAAAAAATGCACACTCCCTATGCTTTAAGTAGCAATAGTGCGGAACTCAATTTTGTAGTAATCCACAGTACCTGGGGTGACGTGATAGACACGGTCCTCTAATCCGCTTTGCTATTCTTGAGAATTAAAACCAATTTAACAAATAAAGTGCAAATACAAGGCAACCTGAAAGAGTCTTTGGGACAAAAAAAAACATTACATTTGAAGTTGTTGACTTTTGTAACTACTGCAGCTAAACACCCTTTAACGTCGTCTTATTTGTTAGAGCGGCGTCCAGACGTGTGTGTAAGTTAATCTCTGTGTTTAATTACTCCCTGGTGATTGAGTCTCCAAGGGTTCAGGGCTCAGAAACAGAGTCTTTCCTCATCTCAGCTGTATGTTGTGTCAGGTTGTGGCATGCAGCGAGTGCAGAAACCTCGTCTCACTCCCCCATGGAGAGCCATAGAGGGGACACTTGATTGAAGCGGTCTGAGGAATAAATAAGCTTGACATTGTGACATTATTCTTAAGTCTTGACAGCTTAAGCAAACACTTGGGCAGGCGTGATTAATTAAAACATGCAGTACACAGCATCAGGGGATTAATTTTCAGAATTTAGCAGTGTGAACCCGTTGCTGCCGTGTCATGTTTCTTCATCTTTCTGCTTTAAAGAAATTGTTCTGTCAAAGCAGGCAAAGTTAAAGACGGTCTGTGGGCATGGTCATCATAAACCGTGCAACTTTACAACCTCTGCTCAAGTGTGCAAAATTTCAAATAATGTTGTCGTACAATTTTGGGGTAAAAATATCATGCCGGGACTAACATTTAAAATTTTAAATATAAGTGTTTTAAAAACTAATATGATTTCATGCAATCTACTGTAAATTACATGCTTTATTCTGGTCAGGGTTGTAAAGAAGAGGATCAGGTCTGCCATAAGCATTCTTAGTTCTTAGTTTTTCTCTCAGAAATCTAACTTTAAGCTCAAATAAAACTTTCTAAGAATAAATGTAATATTCTGAGAACTAAATATCAGAATTCTGAGATTAAAGTAAGAATTCTATTATTTATTTTATTTTATTTTTTTAAAGCAAACTCGAATAAATTGTTTGTATATTTTATTGTGGCTTTAATACTCTTCCATAAGATTGTGATGATCTGGAGCCCTGGATAACATTGTGTGTGGACAGAATGCACCTTGCATGCAGCCTCAGCTCATGTGCACACACACATGCACACACACATATTCCCACACTCATTTTGCATAGCCAATCAACCTCCTGTCATGTTCTTGAGAGATGGTTGAAATCACCATGCTACCATGACCAAAAGTGTTGCTGTAAAAATGTACTTGGATTTAAAATAATCTAAAAATGAATCATGTCCATTAGTCATAGCTAATGTATGTAATTATATCATTAATCTTGCTGTATTAAACTTAAGTAAGGTCATTACCATTTTGAGGAGTGTATAAATCTATTGTTATATATTCTTTTATTTGTTTAAATATCTTAATAAGGTACCTAAATAAAGAAATTACCAATGTAAAAAAAAAAATGTAGAAAAGTAATTGGCTCATAATTAGGGACATGCCCCCTCCATAAATGAAATGGTTTAATAGTTTGTGTTAATACAAACAGAAATTCTAAAGTAATTATAATTTCCCCTTCAGTGGTGTTGATGCATCTGTATGGATTTGACAGAAAAAGAAAATAATGAACTGAAACAAAAAGTTTTTACGAGAGAGAGAGCTAAATTATAATAAAAAAAAATATATTAATAATAATAATAATAATAATAATAATTACAAATACTTAATACTACTACTACTTATAATAATAATAATAATAATAATAATAATAATAATACTTACAAATACTAATCAATATTATCATTATTATTATTATTATTATTATTATTATTATTATTATTGGGCTGGTACACACAGTCCTGCTTTTTGCGTCAAAATTCTAAAGGTGTTTGAGTCAAACCGGAACTTGTGATAACATTTCTGGTGAATAAAAGTATAAAACCAATTGACATTTAAAGCTTTAAAGCTTAAAGCACAGCACTGTGATGAGACTCTTAGCAGAGTATTTTAGAAGTATAAAATCTACAGTTTAATTTTTACTTAATTAAGGTAATGTAATTTAATCACTCAACATATACTTCAAACAAGGCTGACCAAGTAAACATATGTCAAGTACGTACAGTCACATTCAGCTAAAACATCTATTATTAAAATATAAAATTTCATTTTAAAGTATTTCCACTCATTACTGTAGACTTCATCACAAACAGAAAAAGACTATTTTAAGCTTGAAATTAGCAAGTATGTCTATAAAAAGGATTCATGGTCTTAATTTTGTTGTACAAAAATATAATAACAAGCAATATTACATAACATTTATTTCAGACAAGATATTTTACTTGGTAAAGTATAATTTTTGCAGCGTGTCTGCATTTCTTAATATAAGATGAAGGTAATGCAAAATTATTCAAAAATGACTCCACAAGCAGAATGTTGAACGGCGTGTTCGGGATGTCCCGTGTTTTTGAAGGTAACTTTACCTCTCAGGAAAGACGAATGTGATTTTACCTTCATAATTTTGATAATAATTCTTCCATGAGGATTGTATAAATCATTTTGGCAGGATAGTAATACGGATACTGCATCAAGTAGGAAAGTGTATATCCAAGCACAATTGCAGCCAGTCTCTCTCTCTCTCTCTCTCTCTCTCTCTCTCTCTCTCTCTCCCATATATATATATATATATATATATATATATATATATATATATATATACATACTGTATATACTGTATATATATATATATATATATATATATATATATACTGTATATGTATATATATATATATATATATATATATATATATATATATATATATACATTTATAACATTCAATATTCTGCTACATTGATGTACATCTGATACATAAAAGTAATGTATGTTGCTTTAACAAGTAAAATATCTTGGGTGTTATGTAATATTGATTGTTATTATATATATACAGGAGATTTTGCAATATATATAAAATATTGCAAAATCTTCTGTACATATAATCTGGTTGCTAATGTGCATGGTCGACTCACTTTGAAATTTTGTAGTGAATTTAACTCATGGTAAACATCGTCTCCTCCTCAGACAGGTTGGCAAAGCCTTTAAAGATTTATGGATTACAGCAATGAATGTCATTCAGAGCTGTACTCAACTGCATAACATGCTCAATCTAGGATTTATTTATTTATTAATTTATTCATCTATTGATTTGCCTCCCTACTTATTTTAGAATATTCATGAAGACTGTTTGGGTAAACACATTTCAGTTAAGCAAAATCCCAAGAAAAGCCTGCACTTGTGCTTACGTGTGAGAGCGTAAGAAAGGCTTAGATGGAGAGAAAGACTTGAAGTCTGACTGAGCGGCCTATCTCACAGACAATATTTATGGACTTCCTGCAAGATAGCAGCAGGAAAATGGAATGGCCAGGCGATATACAGCCACTCCCAGCATCCTGTAGAGTGCAGCATGATTTGTGTGAACCACTCACAGTATCTCATGACATCCCGATCATAACGTTCATCTGGATTATTACAGATACTTAAAGTGTAAACAGATGATTTATACGGTGTAAGTTTATAACCCAGCGAAGTTGAGTTTGCAATTCTGGTTGGTCAGAATGTATGAATTCTTTCTTTCTTTTTATCTTTCTTTCTTTTCTTTTTTTTTTTATAACCGCAGCTCTGATACGATTCTGAGCTATGAATCACAGGTTTATATTAACGTACTTGTTTGAATATGTCATTGTTTCTATGGCAATAACTTACACAGGGATGTATATATGTATAACAGTCAGTCCACATAAACAGATATTAAAAAAAACACATAATATTAAAAAACGGTCAAATCAAACCTTTGTGTGTTACATTATACCAGATTCATATAATAAGTGTTTAAATGAATTGATCCAAATTTATTAATTCAAGATTTATTTATTTATTTATTTATTTATTTATCTTTTTTTAATCTGTATTTTTACTGTTGTATTGCTACTTTGGGACAATGTCCATTGTCCAATGTGCTATGCAAATAATATTGAAATATACTCACTGGCCACTTAATTACTTTAGATACATCTCGATAGTCCAGTTTTGAACTGAACCCCTTTTTGCCTTCAGAACTGCTTTATTCTTAGAGACATCTCCCCCACTCCATTACACAACCACCAACCTGGACCGTTTGTACAAGGCAGGATGGATTCATGATTTTATGTCGCTTAGACCAAATTTTGACCCTATCATTCGAATATTGCAGCAGAAATCAGGATTAATTAGACCAGACAACGTTTTCTCAATCTTTTATTGTCCAGATTTGGTGAACTCATGTAAATAAAAGTAGTTTCCAGTTCTTAGCTGACAGGAGCGGCAGCCAATGTAGTCTTCAATAACTTGTAATATATTTGTTCTGGACGAGTTTATTAGTCTCTTCCAACCTTCTGGAGAAATCTTGTCTCATACTTTGTTAAAACATTGCTTTGGTTCATAGAATGAGGTCATGTGTTTATATCGGGCAAGTTTGCAGCAATGGAGATTTCCTCTAACTGCACTTTGTCCTGAATTCAAACTGATATTACAGTATGATGCTTTATGTTGCCAAAAAAAAAAACAGGAATAAAAAAAACAATGAGTCAGCTATAAATATCTTTTCATCTCCAGACTTCATGCACCATCTCAGACAGAAAGACTTTCAGCTACAAGCTCTGTAGCCCAGGTTGTGGTTTTTCTCAGCAGGAATATTTGCTGTTCTATTAGTTTGCTTCCTCACACGAGCATCGGGTTGAACCTAACACTATCTCTACCTTTCTGTCCCCGCTGAGATCTTGGATATTATTTTTATCTGACATCATTTCCACTCAATGTTTTATAGCAGAGGACGAGAAACACGGCCTATTCTTTAGATCTTATGCATGTAGAGTAATTTGGTCAGGGTGAGCCGATGTTAGCAGATCCAGCCTTAATACGGCGACAGTCTCCCATGCTCCTTTGAGGCAAGATGAAAGTGGCAGGGCCTAAATCAAGAAAGTCCAGCCGGATTAACCTTAAGGATTTAAATGTGCTTTTTTTGTACTCCTTTTTGTTCCTTTATCCCCCTTTGTTCTGTCTTTTTTGTTATAAAGCATGGTGGTTTATCCTTGCTTAAAATTAAAGTCCCAGAAGAAAGTGAGAGACATTAAAAGTTGTGGTACATTCCCATGCCCTTTGTTTGAAACTTGAGATTTTTTAATGACCAGGGCCCCAAAATTTTTTTGAAAAAATTTAATTATGGCAGCAATGTGTTGAATATAGTACACAAATATTTATATAGATTTATTTATATGTACACCTTTTTTTCCTTTTTTGAGGGGAACAAATATAACCAACACATCAAACCCAGCAAAATAAGCCATTATTTGTAACATATACATTAATTTACATTTACATTTACATTTAGGCATTTGGCAGACGCTCTTATCCAGAGCAACTTACAAAAAGTGCTTTAATGTTTACATAATTGGATACATACTTACACTGGGTTAACTAGGTTAATACCCAGTGTAACTAGTCCAACACAACTAAGAAGAGTTTTTTTTTTTTTTCTTCACATATCATAGCTTGTTAGGAAGCTGGGGTCAGCAGTGATACAGAGCCCCTAGAGCTGAAAGGGTTAAGAGCCTTGCTCAAGGCCCCTACAGGGGCAGTATTACTGTGTTAGGGCTTGAACCCCCGACCTTCTGATCAGTAACCTAGAGCCTTAACGATTGAGCCACCACTGTCCTTACATGCCGGCATAAATGCAGACACACACAAAGGTCATGAACTTAATTGTTCTATCTGACAGCAAATATTGAAGCTATGGAGACAAGATTGTTTTTTGTTTGTTTGGTTCATCTTGTGGCTTGAGAGAAAGAGAGAGAGAGAGAGAGAGAGAGAGAGAGAGAGAGAGAGAGAGGATGCAGAGGTTTAAAGAGCATGTGTAAAAAGAGACAGAGAGGCAAAGTCAAAGGTCTTTGATATTATTTTTATTTGACATCACTTCCACTCAATGTTTTTTATAACAGAGGACGAAAAACAGGACTTATTCCTTGGATTTTAGTAATTTGGTCAGAGAAAGAAAGACTGCATTTAAAGTAAGTAGTTGGCTGAAAAAAAGATACTGTTATATTTTGCATAGTGCACTTCATACAGTATTTGAAAAAATGCATTAAACATAGAAATGATTCACTTGCATCATCATTATCTATAATGAACACCATTTCAGCCTCATGTATGACAGCATCCCTTTATATAGTAGTTTTTGGCACAACACTTTAGAATATGATTAAATAAACGTCTAATTATCGATGTCTGAATTAAAAAACAAAAAAATTATAAACCCTCTCTGATGGCGTCTGAGGTCTGTCGGCGATGGGCTTTTGCAGGCCACAGATACACACTCCTCCACAAACATTTCTAAATGTTTACTACCACCATCTGCTGTTCATATGGAGAAATATAATCTCCCTCTTTTGGAAACCCGGGAGTGGTGTAACTCTTACGGCCACGCAAACACATAACTGGCAGTGTTAAATTTAAACAACATTATACGTCCTACCGTAAACTTTAAGAGCCCCAGCAAAAAGCTTCATCCACCCGAGGTGTACTGTAGATTATACATCTAAAATGTCCTGTGTTTGTACGGCTCTGCTACAGTAGAGACAATATAGAGCGAGAATCTGCCCTGTTTGCAGGATTAATTGTCAAGAAAACATTTTGTACTTCCATTTAAAAAAAAAAAAAGAGAAGTCTGTCTGGCTTTATTTTAACCTCTATTGGTGATTCATCATAAAGCATATTATTATGAAACTGTTATGAATTATTCAGCACTGTACTTATAAAAGTGACGAATGCGAGTCTGGCCTTACTGACCGAGTTTAAAGGGTTAATATCATTTAATCAGAAACTTTCTTCAGATCCATATGTTCAACGTTTGGTTGCCAAGGATACGCCATTACCATGAAGGTTAAATCACTTCTATTAGTAATTTTATTAATTAGACGTGGAGAGGATGGAAAAACAAAAAGGAAAACAACAGGAGAATACAGTGTACTGGTATTTCTTTATATAATACATTTCCTGAAATAAATATCATGTAATAAATATGATATTGTAATACATTTCTTTGTAATAGTATATGTTTAATATACAGTAAAAAAAATCACTTTCAAACAGATCAATGCGCTGGCATTTAAATGTTACAATGCATTATAATATTGGTATTTCAATAGGAATATGTTTTTTTTCTTCCCGTAGGAAGTAATGTAATGTTATGTTGAATTAGGAGTTGTTCATTAATAAGTAAAGAAATAAAACGTTTACCACACACTCGCTCGCTCATCGTGAATATAAAGTTCATATGAATGAAGTGCCAATCCATTGCAGGGCACACACACACATACGTACACACACACTCAGACAATTTAGGAAGGCCATTTAGACAAATCTGCATGGGAGGAAACCAGAGCACCTGGAGGAAACCCACCTAGCACAGGGAGAACATGCAAACTCCATGCACAAAGACCCGAGGCGGGAATCGAACCCTCAACCCTGGAAGTGCAAGTTTTTAAGTGCACCTTAAAAACTAGTAAAAAAAACAGGATGGTGCAATGTGAACAAAAGATTTTATTCGTCCTTACACCTTACACCTTACCTTTATTTATTTGTTTGTTTCTTTCTTTCTTTGCTTAATAATTGATGGCATACTTTATATCGATTTATAGTTGCATTAAATGTTTTATTGAAATTAACAAATATAAATAAAACAATAAATAATACAGAAGGTCATGTTTTTTCTGTGGTGGGAAAAAAAAACTCTGATACTGGAGACTCCTTCCATAAATGTTACACACACACATGGAAATCCTCATCATGTGAATAATCCATTTCTGTTTGTTAAATAAAAGATGTCTGTGTTTTTTAATCCTTTTATTATTGGTCTTAGATTATGTGGAGCTTCTGTCACCCGAGCCCATGAGCTGTTACTATGGATACAAAGGAGCTCCTTAATGTAAACCTTTGATTTGTATTACAAACATCAGAGCTGCGGTTATAGAAACATTAACATTGGCCTCTCTGACCAATCATATTCAAGAATTCAGTACCTGTTGTATTAGAGGTATTAACGTTATGCAATTTCGAATAACTTACAGAAATTGTAAGCCTTTATTGTAATAAGCCTTATTAACATGTCTGTGCATGGCATTTATTTAGGCTTAATTAATCTGACTGTGATGCATAGACACCTGAAGAAGAGCAACGGGTCAGAGAGCCAGGAAGTCAGGAACAGTTTTCCGTTGGTTTTACACGAATGCATAGGCTGAGGCCTCATCAATACCCCGCAGAGCATTTTTCTCTCTGTCTCCCTTTTTTTTTTCTGAAACCTGCCTTCCGATTGGATTACAGTCAACGCGGTTGCAATCAATGGGGTCTTGTAATCAGTGACAGGAAAACGAGGCTTATGGTGTGGCGCTTACTTTCTCCCCCCACCTCCTCCTTCTTGCTTCTTTTCTCAAGCAAAGCAGTATGGATCTAAATAGACTCCCGCACACCCAGTGCTTGGCGTCCCGGTTGGTGCAGTAGAATAGCAATCATTAGCCTCATCTGGGGCAGCAGAGGGGGTTCAAATGCAGTCATTATGACCATTCAGCATTTGATTGTGATTTGGTCTGCTGCAGTGAAATTCCTTGTATTCAGAAATGGGGGGATGGGGCGGGGTGGATTTTTATTTAGTTCACATTCATGACTCCTGGTTTAAGGTTTATTCTCTCGACTGACCCAGAGTCAGTTATGTCATAACTAGTTGTACGCAAATACAAGCCACTCCTTGACCTTATATAATTATACAAGACCTTAAAGTCACCCTTATTCATGTGTCATGTCTTTGATTATTTTATTCTTTTTCATTTAAGATTGGAAGTGTAACCCTCATGTAAAAGATCTAAGATACACATTATACTACAGTGCTGTTGGATTCTAAATTCTGATTGGTCAGAAGGTGTTAATTCATTTTCAATGAGACCAGATTACTGTTTAATATCAATACACTTATTTTACAATATTTTTTCTGTAGTAACAGCTTCAACAGGGACTTGCACAGCGAGCGCTTAAACAGGTTTAAAGAAAAAATTGTGCACTAAGGAGATGTTAATATTTAACAGTTAGGAAAAGAGGCTTCACTTTCAGAGCCTTCTAACAGGCAGAGATTAAGAGCTTTCCAAAATTCTTCACGACAGACAATTTGGATTTTTTTTTAGCAACATACTGTAAGTTTTAAAAGACAATAAAAAGAGAGATTTTGGTAAGGAAATGACTGTTTATAGCTGCTGTTTCTAGCATAAGGCATAAGATAAACTTTATTTTGGATATGCCACAATATTAAAAGTAAGCATAATATATATATATACACACTACCGTTAAAAAGTTTGGGGTCACTTTCCAACTCCATGATCGTTCCTGATTTTTATTTCTTTCTACATTGTAAAGGAATGCTGAAGGCGTCCAAAAAAATGCATTAATCTCCTTTGGACAGTTGATATTGAGATGTTTCTGCTACTTCTGCTCTGTAAAGACTTCATAACGCCTCTAATCTGAGGTGCTGTTAATTGGTCATTTTTCAGGCTGATGACTCTAAATGAACTTCTCGTCTGCGGCAGAGGTAGGTTTTGGTCTCGCCCTCCTGGGACGGCGTTCATGAGAGACGGTTTCATTATGGTGCTTGATGGTTTTGCAAATGCACTTGACAATACTGTTCTTGCAAGAACTATTACAGAAAGGCCGGCCTCTGTGTCTTAAAGTCACAACTAACTGTTGTTTTTGTTGTTGTTACCTAATTACCTAATTCCATATGGGTAAAATTTTTAGTTTTGAAATCCCCAGTATTGTTGTAGAATGTAAAAAACAAATCACTAAACAAAAACAAAGAAATTTGCAGGTGATCCCAAACTTTTGAATGGTAGTGTATATATATATATTATTCTCCAGTTTAAAAAGGGGTTAAATTTCTGGAGTGCCATTCCAAGCCCGAATAAAATGAAAGGGTTGTGTCAGGAAGCATATCCGGCATAAAACCTGTGCCAAGTTGTGTGCAAAGCAGATGGGCCGCTGTGCCAAATCCTCTGGCCGAAAGACTAACAACAACATTTTTCAATAAAAAAAAAACATGGTGGCAGTATAAGGGCATAGTGGTTAGCACTGACTCCAGGGTCGGGTTTGATTCCTGCCTCGGGTTTGTGTGCGTGGAGTTTTCATGATCTCTCAGGCAGGTTTCCTCCGGTGACTCCGGTTTCCTCCCACAGTACAAAAACATGCAGATTTTGCTGATTGCTGTTAGCAATAACAATAATTAACTTGTAGTGGCAACAGTAACTTTGATGCACAATGGACATCGTACCACCATGTCATTGATTTTTCCCTATAACACCACAGCACTCCCCATGCCTTTTATTTTAGGGTTGTATGTACTACTGTATCTATGTGCATCTTCATTCGTACCTGAAGCACATTAGCCTACATTTGGACAGGTCTGATATTTCAGTGATGAATTAATAAGTCCACTCTTGGCCTGTTTTTTTTTTTTTTTCTTTTTCAGCACAAGACTGACCTGTTAAAACAAGATCTTCTGTGCACAAGATTTTCTCTGATTGTCCTTTAGAAAGGTACGTGACCCCCAATTTAAAATACTCAGAAATTTTACGGATAACACCTACAGGAACCTTTTTTAATGATTCACTAATTGCAACATTATACATTACACATTACATCATGTCAAACCAGGACTTTTAAGTGTGCATAATAATAGAACACAGTAATAGAAGTAAAAACTACATTAATTTCTTTCAATATTTTTTTTATGATGTCTGTGTGATTGTTCCATGATGATAATAAAGTGAAATCTGCCTGTAAGTTAGATTGTATTAGCCACAAGGTTGAATTAGTCATCACTTATTCAGTAGCATACCTGTTCAAAACGTAACCAGATGTTTAAAATGATTTACTCTGTACTGTGTGCATGTTGCCCGGGATGTAGAGCAGCTACAGAGTGTCATGTTGCATACTGTATCACTGATGTAGCTTAGCATCACTTTATGCCTTCGAGTGGAGTTTGCATTTTGTCCCTGTGCTTGGCAAGTTTCCTCTGGGTACTCCAGTTTCCTCCCACGGTCTAAAGACATGCCGATTACTTTTTTTTTTTTTAATTGTCCATAGTGAGTGAGAGTGTGAGTGCATGTATGATTGTGCCCTGCGATGGATTGGCACCCTGTCCATGTTGTACCCCGCTTAGTGCCCAGACTCCCCAGGAATAAGATCCTGACCTCCCACAACCCTGTACAAACCAAGTCGTATAAATAATGAGTAAGAAAAAAGAAAAAAGAAAAGTGGTTTCATCATACATCCATGACAAAGATATGTGATTTACTGGATGGCTAATTAAACTGTAGTAAAAAATATGTCTGGAAAACCGTAATTAAATCTTTTTTAAGCTTGCAAGAACTAAAGGGTCATGTTGTGCTTGTCAGTGTTTCAATCTGTTATCTCTCTCGCTGTCCATTTCAGAAGCTTCTGATTTTTTTTTTTAATCAACAGCCGACTTATTTCTTTATGTCCTCTAGGGATCTTAAAGGTCAACTCTAAAAACACTGCAATTGAGAGATTATTATACCAAATGAGTTACTGGGTTAGAAGTGAAGTTTGATGCTAACACTCCAATCAGCCCAATCTTAAAAATCATATATCCAGCTGAAAGTCATGTAGTAACTTCTCCTTCACAGAGACAGACCTGCATCTCCCTTTCTGCAAACACATTCTGTTAAGAGTTACAGAGTTTCTGTAACAGTTCCGAAAGGAGTCTCCAGTTCCAGTGCTTTCTAACAACCATTTAAATGTCCGTCACATGCAAGACCTCAAGCCCTCAGGACTGACCAGTTTGTGTTGCTTTCTGGTTTCCCCATAACATGACATGCTTATTGCTTGTTCTGTTTTATTATTCGTCTTTAGCGTTAATTATCATATAATAATGTCTGACTTGGTTAGTCATGATTGGTTGCTTTATTTAATCCCGCCTAGTTTTAATTTATTTTGTATATTGTTGGCTGCGTTAACTTTTTGTATGTCAAGTGTCTTATTCCTTACTTGTAGTGCATGCTACTTAACCTTTACACAACGTTGTATACTGTATGTTACTACAATACAAACTTTTAGTTGTAGCCTTTTCTGTTTTTGTTTTGCTTTTTTGAGTGTATTTTATTTTGTTGGCTTATTTAATGTTTATTTTATTCAGTTTACATAACCTTCATGCCAACACTTTTGTATTCAGTTGTGATATATTAACAGACGCACACATTTTTAGTTTGAATAATTACACATTATAAATGAACACACAGCTGTGAGCACTGCTCTCACCCATTAGCCCCCCCCCCTCCCCCCCCCCTCCCTCTCTCTCTGCCTCTATTGTTTATGCTTAACCGTGTACCTTTCTTTTGGTTGTGTTCCTATCTCCACCTGCTCTAGTATCATTGGGTTCTTTTCTGATTGTGATGATATTTTTAGTTAAGAGTTTTGCTTGGTTATATCTGGAGGTATAGACGTCTCCATACATCTGTGTTATTGGTTATTACTGTAGATATTCCTATACCACCCATATGTACTTGGCCACATGCTATAAACTAGCTTTGAGAGATATGAAGATATAATACCAATATTGTGGTCAATTATTATATGCCATAATACACTGGGATATTATACAATTTTTCAGTATGTTTAGAAACTTGGAATTAGAAACATTTGAATAGAATTTTTTTAATTATTTGTTATTATATTAAATAGAATGCTAATTGTCACAATCATATAAGTAAAATATGTTTAAGTATTTTTTTTTCTAAGAAACATTATTGTTGTTTGTCTAATACAGTATTATATTGTGATCACAGTATTGGAAATAATTATTTATTTTTTTATGTCAGAAAATGTGTGTGCCAAAGAAGCTACTTCTGAAGTTTATGCACCATGAAAGTGACAAATCTTGATTTCTTGTTTGCCTTAAAACATTAAGTTGCTAACTTCAGCCGTTTTAAAAAGATGATTTTATATGTGCCCCAAAAATGGTCATTTTTCAGTGTTATGTTGTCTCACTTCAGACAATAATCATTTCAGATGCTAATTATTCCTATTTCTTTATAGTATTAGTATTCAAATTGGTACAAGCTTCTAGAATCATATTGTTGCCTAATTATCTTGCCTAAGAATTCCATGCAAGATTTAGGATTTCTTTTTTTATCTGTAGTGTCCGTAACCATGTCAAATTCATGTTTTAATCTCTTAATATTTTTTCACTTTGGAATAATAAAATTTTTCAGGTTGATGTCTTCTGATGTGAAATCTAAATTGGCCAAGTTTCATCTAAATGACAATTAAGATCATTGAAAGATTTTAATTCTTAACAATTTTTGTAGCACCAGTACCTTGTTTTGGTCGTGATACATGTCATGTAGCACTGAAATGTCTTCATTTATCATGATTTGATATTTCTGTCTGTAGACTAAGGGCAATTCCCCCTTAATAAATCACATGCTAAAACAACGTACTTGCTTTCTGCCTCATTCGCTTGTCCAGTACATCACATGCCTCTGTTCAGTCAGATAAACACCTAGCCAATGGCTTTGTTTAAAGACTTTATCGATCTCCCTATAAATTAGCATTGTTAGGACTTGGGCTGGAATCCCAGTGGCACAAATGGTCATGTTTATTATTTTTTTCTACTTCATTACAATGTCGTAGGGAGCTGCGCACAGTTGTTTGTATGGGCTTAAGGGACTGATTCTGTATCATATAGCACAATTATCCAATTCATACTCAGTGCCTGCTGGCAGTGATGCAGAGAAACGAGATTTTGTGCTGGATCGGCTTCGAGACTGACCGTAGTAACAGTGCATTAATAGTCAAACTCAGCTGTTGCGTTCACATCACGGAAAATAAACAGGCTTTTAAGGAAGAGTGTTAATGGTTGTCTCAGAGCTCTTACAGTTAATGAATTAGATTTTGTGTAGAAACAATTACTTGTACGGTCATCATATTCAGTGTAGCCTTGTCTTCAACAGCATTCTTCCTCCTGCCTTTTCTCCTTCATCTCGTCCTTGTCGTGCGTTTGTCATCAGGTTAGAACCACTGCAGTTAATAATGTTTAACCGTGGAAGTCGAGGCTGGATGTGCTGGGAGAGTCTATGAACAAGTGCACACACACACACACACACACACACACACACACACACACACACCATGTCTAACAGATGGCTCCTCAGTAAAGTGGA
Source organism: Clarias gariepinus (assembly GCF_024256425.1). Taxonomy (NCBI): domain Eukaryota; kingdom Metazoa; phylum Chordata; class Actinopteri; order Siluriformes; family Clariidae; genus Clarias; species Clarias gariepinus. Next base: position 35,693,381 of record NC_071103.1, read on the forward strand.
AATTGTCTTCGCTTTTAGTAAAGGCACACATGGCACGGTTGTAAAAGACCAGCACTTTTTGTGAAATAGGATCGGTGCTGTATATCATCCAACTGTGTTCACTTACTACACTGAATATTACACTGTATATTAATGCTATCTAATGAATTAATCATTATATAATGAATAAACTGCTTTTTAATGTGTCCACACTATTATACTATACTGATAAAATTGTATTTTTTTTAGAAATAAATTAAAGTTAAGAAACTTCGGGGAGCCAGGTTGTAGCTAGCTATAGTGGCTATAATAATAATGATAATAATAATAATAATAATAATAATAATAATAACTTAGAGGAATGACTAAAGAAGAAAAAATTAATAAAAGTAAATTATTATTGCTCTCAAATCATTTTTTTAAAGTGTAAATGTGTAACAATTTAATACATTTATTAAGGTTAGAAAGATGACTAAGTAATTAAAGAAAGAGTATTTTATTCATTCATCCATCAATACAACTGTATTTGTTTTATTCACTTATCCATTGATTTATGTGTAATCCATCTTTGCATTTATTAATCTTTTATTTATTCATAGATTTATCCTACTACATTTCATCCATCCATCCATCTATTTATGCACCAATCTACCTCATGCATCTAACCATTCATTCGTTCATTTATTCCTTCATTCATTCGTTTATTAATTTATTCATTCATTCATTCAGCCATTCATTCTCCCATCATTCCATTAATTCTGTAAATCTGCTTTATGACAACGACCATTTTAAAAAGCACAATACATATGAAAAAAGGAAGAAAGTAATTAAATTACTTCATACACCATCAGTCCACCCATCCATCCATCTCAGTGCTTGTGACTGCTGTTATCAACCCCTTTAAGTCCAATAACCCTTTCTGCTTCACATAATGGCTGACCCCTGGACACTGACCCCAGTTTCCTAGTCATAGGATTTCAGTCTTTCCTTCATCCATTCATCCATCCAATTTTCAATCAGTTTACTCATGCATTCATCCATGCTTGCATCTGTTCCATCCATTTAGCCATCTATTTTTTTTTCACCTGAAGGAATAGACATCGGAATTGGCACAAGCATAAGAGTTGATACATTTTTGCTCTTGCTTACAATGATACAAATATTATTATTATTATTATTATTATTATTATCATTCACCCTTATGTTATAGATGTTGACATATTTTTTTAATAAAAAGGATATGCCATACATCCACCTCATCTTACTCCCACTGTGTTACAAAGTCCAGCTCCACAATCTCAGCCAAACAGTTCAGTCTAATTTTTTTTTTTTAAATTGACCCTGACAGAGATCACACATTTACAGGCACAAACACACACCGATGTTCTAGCTGAAACCTTACTGGACTCTCTGATTAAAGCTGGCAAAGTCAGATGTGTGAGCTCAGGATCTACACCTCAAGCGCTCTTCTCCTCTCACCTGCCTCGAAAGATATACGTTCCTCAAAGGCCTGTAACACCACCAGCAGGAAAGAAGTCCCTGTCCACAAGCCTTACTGTCTCGTAAACTTGCTCTGTATAATCACGTTGCTGGGCCACCTCTCTTGTAAATACTACTCTAATTTATGCCCTTTCATTTTTTTTTGCCACAATTTCTCCTTCCCTTTCACCTTTCCTGCCTCTGCACGATAAGCTGCACAGACGGTGAAGACACACAATAGTGCTATTGTTGCAGGCCAGTGAGCTGATAATGCTATATGACATTAAGGGCACTAATGTCCATTCCTATTCAGACACAGCTTGAAGTTAAATAAAGAACAGATAATTTGACAAAGACGAGTAGGAAATGGGTGAAATATAAATACTGAATATGTTATAATTGGATATATTGTCACAGGTAATTTTGTTTTATTACTTCATTATTATATACTGTACACTAAAGGGAAGCCTCTACATTTCATAAATAACATTTTCAGTGAGCTCTTTATACTGCTCAGGGTTGTTGTGGATACAGAGGTTACCCCATAAACACACACACACACACAAACAAATATACACTCACCTAAAGGATTATTAGGAACACCAGACTAATACGGTGTTTGACCCCCTTTCGCCTTCAGAACTGCCTTAATTCTACATGGCTTCGATTCAACAAGGTGCCGAAAGCATTCTTTAGAAATGTTGGCCCATATTAATAGGACAGCATCTTACAGTTGATGGAGATTTGTGGGATGCACATCCAGGGCACGAAGCTCCCGTTCCACCACATCCCAAAGATGCTCCATTGGGTTGAGATCTGGTGACTGTGGGGGCCATTTTAGTACAGTGAACTCATTGTCAGGTTCAAGAAACCAATTTGAAATGATTCAAGCTTTGTGACATGGTGCATTATCCTGCTGGAAGTAGCCATCAGAGGATGGGTACATGGTGGTCATAAAGGGATGGACATGGTCAGAAACAATGCTCAGGTAGCCCGTGGCATTTAAACGATGCCCAATTGGCACTAAGGAGCCTAAAGTGTGCCAAGAAAACATCCCTCACACCATTACACCTCCACCACCAGCCTGCACAGTGGTAACAAGGCATGATGGATCCATGTTCTCATTCTGTTTACTCCAAATTCTGACTCTACTATTTGAATGTCTCAACAGAAATCAAGACTCATCAGACCAGGCAACATTTTTCCAGTCTTTAACTGTCCAATTTTGGTGAGCTTGTGCAAATTGTAGCCTCTTTTTCCTATTTGTAGTGGAGATGAGTGGTACACGGTGGGGTCTTCTGCTGTTGTAGCCCATTCGCCTCAAGGTTGTGCGTGTTGTGGCTTCACAAATGCTTTGCTGCATACCTCGGTTGTAACGAGTGGTTATTTCAGTCAAAGTTGCTCTTCTATCAGCTTGAATCAGTCGGCCCATTCTCCTCTGACCTCTAGCATCAACAAGGCATTTTCGCCCACAGGACTGCCGCATACTGGATGTTTTTCCCTTTTCACACCATTCTTTGTAAACCCTAGAAATGGTTGTGTGTGAAAATCCCAGTAACTGAGCAGATTGTGAAATACTCAGACCGGCCCGTCTGGCACCAACAACCATGCCACGCTCAAAATTGCTTAAATCACCTTTCTTTTCCATTCTGACATTCAGTTTGGAGTTCAGGAGATTATCTTGACCAGGACCACACCCCTAGATGCATTAAAGCAACTGCCATGTGATTGTTATTAGATAATTGCATTAATGAGAAATTGAACAGGTGTTCCTAATAATCCTTTAGGTGAGTGTATACAGTGGGTGCAACTTCAAATACATTTATTCAGGGATTTATCCATCTGTCCATCTACATATTCATTCATTCACTCATTCATTTGTCCATTCATCCATCATTCCATCATTGATCTATTCATCTATCTGTTCATAAATCAGATATTAAGTCACATTTTAAGTGATTTTAGTTAAAATGCATTTTCAGATTCCCAGCTCAATAAGCTACTGTACATTTTCATACCAACTGTATTAATGTATCATGTCCGGTTCCTGAGATATGACCAATGAGAATTTGTTTACACAGAGGTCCCTTGAAAAATTATGTTGAAATCCTATTTTTAGAATTTTTAAATGAGAATTCCTTGACAGAGCAAGAAAGACCTTCATTTTGACACCAGGATGTTCCTGTTACTCCTAAACATAACTCCACACACACATATGCATTTTTACATCGCCAGACTACTTACTAGAATTTGGAACGTACTGTATGAAACCAGAGAACCCAGGTAACCTAAAAGAAACCCAGGAAAACAGGGATTAGGATTAAGCTGAAGACCAGAAGCTGTGAGGCAGCAGTACATCCAGGCCAAGATTAATAAATAAATTAATGAATTATCAATCAATTGATCAATCAATCAGTCCTAAATGAAACACCTATGTAATTGCATTGCTTTATTTGCAATATAGCATATTAGCTCTTCTGTTCCTTCTGTTCAAATATAAATTATTTTGTCATTTTTGTAGATTAATCTTAAAGTTTCTAACAAATTGTTTTCTATCTAAAAGCCTTTCGGGTAAAAAACCATTTTGTTTGGTAAATGATTGCAAAAAATATATATAGCTCCATAGCGACTTCATACTGTATATCTCAAGCATTATGTTTGCAGCTGTTCATGTTTATTAAACCCACAATATTGTTTCAGCCCAAGCATCCTCCCCGTTCTGCTCCACTTTTACACTGCACTAACACACTCCCTCTCTCCCGCGGGAGAAACATCCTGTCTGAAATGTTAAACACATATTGAGTTTCGTGTCTGGTGCCCTGCGATGCGGCGGACGCCATAATGACTGTCATTTCAAATTAACCTCAGTCCTTTCTACATCTCCCACCGCTGGAGTGATTCAACTGCACCCCACACCTCGCTGACACACACAGTCAATCGCTTTAGATTTATGACAGAACCCTTCGCGTGCCTTGTGCAAAAGGCTAAATCTGAATGTGCCGTTCCTGCTGTCACTAACTTCTTTATCTTCCTCGTCTAAATGCCAGGGTCACCACGAAGCAACGTTTTCAGATCAGACAGAAGAGCAGGTATTTAAAAAACAGACAAAGGAGAAATACAGGAAAAAAAGGTTTTTTAAATAATGTCCAGGAAGAAAGTACAGTTGTGAAGCTTGGTGTTTTTGATGTTTTATTGCTGATTTGTTGGTTGCTGCAATATCATGAGATACCATTTTTATCAGTTAATTAGCAGCAGCACCAGCAATAGCCACAACAGCAATACCACCAGTAGCCACAACAGCAATACCACCAATGGCAACAACACCAATACCACCAATGACAACAACAGCAATACAACTAATGGCAACAACAGCAACATCACGAATGGCAACAACAGCAATACCACCAACAGCAACAACACCACCAACACCAATGGCAACAACAGCAACACCACCAATGACAACAACAGCAACAGGACCAATGGCAACAACAGCAATACCACCTATGGCAACAACACCATTAACTTCGATAGCAACAACAGCAACACCAGCAATGGCAACAACAAAAATACCACCAATGGCAACAACAGCAACACCACCAATGGTAACAATAGCAACACCACCAATGGCAACAACAGCAACACCACCAATGACAACAACAGCAACAGGACCAATGGCAACAACAGCAATGCCACCTATGACAACAACACCATTAACTTCGATAGCAACAACAGCAACACCAGCAATGGCAACAACAGAAATACCACCAATGGCAACAACAGCAACACCACCAATGGTAACATTAGCAACACCACCAATGGCAACAACAACAACACCACCAATGGTAACGATAGCAACAACACCAATAGTAACAACAGCAACAATAGCATCCTCAATGACAAATGAAACAGCAAACACACCACTAACAATCACAAGAACAACACCGACAATGACAACAACAAAAACCGATAAACAACAAGAAGACCAGCGATAATACCAAAAACACACTAACAAACACAACAGCAACAATAAAACAAGAACAACATAAACTCTAACCATACCAACAATATGACACAGATTTATTCTTTATTGCTACTACTATTATTAATATTAGTATTGTTGTTGCCTGCCACCTAACACACAGTATGAATGCAGATCATTTACTGCTTTCTGTTTCACCCAGATAAGGATGGGTTCCCTGTTGCGTCTGGTTCCTCTCAATGTTTCTTCCTATTAACATCTCAGGGAGTTTTTCCTTGCCACTGTCAACCTCGGCTCGCTCACCAGGGACAATCTGACCATTTTGATTCAGACAAATTCACATTTCATACAAACTTAAATAATTCTTTTGATTGTGTAAAGCTGCTTTGCGGAAATGAAAATTGCTAAAAGCGCTATACAAATAAAATTGAATTGAATTGTTGGTTATGATGATGTTTAATATTTATTATTTTTTTTCCTACTGCCTTATCAATTTAATTACTTGGACATTTTAATATATTTTTTTCTTAAAATATTATTATTATTATTATTATTATTGTTTTGTTGTTGTTGTTGTTGTTGTTGTTGTTTTTGTTGCTGTCATTAATAATGATGTTTTATTTATATATATACACACACAAAACAATTTTCAACAGTGGACAAATAATATATATATATATATATATATATATATATACAATTTAATACTTTACATTTAAGTGAAAATCATCTTATTAAAAAATAAAATAAAACTAGTAAAACTATAATCTGATCTTGGAGCAGTATTTTATACAGATGTTTAAATAAAGGCTCCATCTCTTCATCATCATTAAAGTGTGCCCTGGGGAACTGATTTACTTCTGCAAATTTCTTATAAATTTCTCCAAAGTGCCTTCACAGTGGCGACTTCATTATTCTCCTACAGAGCACGGGGAGAACTCTGGAGAGTTACGTCCCAATTTTTATGGGCTAATTTCAGCCTCTTTCTTGCAACTACACTAATGCAACTGCTCATTGTGACGAGTGCATACAGGACGTACAGTGTACAATATGTACAGTATATGGTCTCCTCATACAGTGTAGAAATAAATATTGCCATATTTCAGATCCAGATATTTGTTGAAGAAGAACTTTTTTATTATTATTATTATTATTATTTCCATGGTTTAGGGGATAGCTTTGAGTCGAACTCTTGTTAGCAACAGACGAAAGGGAGGAAATATAAGTGATCTGTTCAAAAAGCAGGAGGCTCCGCATCTCACACATCTCTGTACTCACCTGGGCCTGAGCCTCGTCTGTCCTCACACCAATCCCAGAACCGAAAGTGATAAAGCCTCACAGGAGCAGACAGACGTGGCTTAGAGATTGGGCTTTTGCTGAGTGAAGGTGGGAGTAAATGTGTTTGTAGAGTGTGTGTGTGTGTGTGTGTGTGTGTGTGTGTGTGTGTGTGTGTGTGTGTGTGTGTGTGTGTGTGTGTGTGTGTGTGTGGAGTGAAATGTCTGTGGAGGGGAGATGAAGGCAGATCTGAAGGTCTCTTGCAAGCGCCATGAGAGGGGGCTGAGCAGGAGATAAGGTGCATCAGCTTAATCCTTTGCAGAAAGCTTAAAAGTCAATATCTATGCGCACACACACACGCGCACACACACACACACATAAGTTTGCAGTATTTGCAGTTAAGGGACCGTACACCTGGGAGAAGTAACCAACATATCAACTACTTAAAAAAAAAAAAAAAACAATATCCCAGAAAATAGTTTTTTTAATTAGTTAGGTGGATTTTTCAGATATTTCTTCTCTACTAAGAAGCCGTCCTAGGTCACCAGTCACAGTGTCTTTATGGGAAAAATGTTCCCCATAAAGTGGCTAATCATTTATAGGGACATTTAAAATATCTGTGTATGGTGAACAATATGAGTAGAAGTCTTGGCACTCATCACAAGTAATGCCAGCAGTGAGCAGTTCTTGGTAGGTTGTGAAGAAAGGTAAAGCAAGAGTAAATACACACTCTGGTTAGGTTTGGTGTAGCTCACAGCTTTCGATATGTGTGGTCAATATTCTTTCCATACTTGATGGTCCTATATGCCCAGGTTTACTTTTGTTAGTAGACAATTCTGACAAAACACTTAGTTTACAGCAAGACAGAATATTAATTGCAGCATTTTCCGTCTCCCAAAAAAATTTTTTTTTTTTAAAGGCAGGTTTGAATGAAGGTGGCACATTGGCTTAGTGGTTAACACTGTGGCCTCACACCTCCAGCGTCAGGGTTCGATTCCTGCCTTGGGTCTGTGTGCATGGAGTTTGTATATTGTCTATGTATTTTGTGGGGTTTCTCCCACAGTCCAAAAACATGCACTGGTGCTCCCAAATTGCCCATAGTGTGTGTGTGCTCTGTGATGGATTGGCACCCCGTCCATTAACCATTCATTTTGTAATTTGCCTATTATTTATTTTGTTTCTTTTCCAACTCCTGAAGTATTGCATTTTTTTGTTTGTGTATATAATTTCATATTCAATAAATTTTTTTTAATTAATTTTATGAAATAATACAGTTATAAGTAGACCAAATGTTCTAAGTGTCTAAAAAAACAGAAACCATTTCCCAAACTTTGAGAACCTCCTCTTTTTCTAATCTAATGCAAACTATTATATAGCTTCAACCTACAGTATTAGAAATGCTTAGCATGTCATTAGTATTCATATTCCAAATTTTTTTCGTTTACATTTATTAAATATCTTTTTTGTAATAGTTATAAAATAATTATTTTGAAATAAACCCTATTTTTATTAATTAGGTGCATATTTTGTGAAGATATGGCAAAAATTATAGAAGAGGCCTAACCTTTTCATTATAATAATAATAATAATAATAATAATAATAATAATAATAATAATAATTATTATTATTATTATTATTATTATTATTATTATTATTATTATTATTATTATGTAATCCACAAGAGTAGAGTTCTCCTATTATGAATGTTCAAGATCTAAAACAGAATGTAAATTTCCAAAGGAGGTATGGCCACTGGCTGGTTCACCAAAGGAGGCGTGGCGTATCTGGCTGTTTCTCCAAGAAAAAGAAGTGTATTCTCTATGTCTATAGTTATTTGTATTCCTATGTGCTTGTTTAGGCAGATTTTAGCCTCTGAATCTTTCCATCCAACTAGAAACCTCTGTAGTCCTACTAGACACTATGGAGGCCAATAGTGACTATTGTATTTATTCCCATTTTACGACTGTGGTAGGACCGCTGATCATCATTCACATGCGTATTTACACACTACGGTCAATTTGTGGACGCCAGTTAGCCTAAAATGTATGTCTTTGGATTGTGGGGGGAAACCAGAGTTCTGACTCTTTCAGTCCAAGTAAAAGGGTGTGACCTCTAAATAGTGTATACAGTAGCTTCTGTGCCTTTTAGTCAATGTGCCGGAGCTTTGACGAGTGAAGGAGGTGTGGCCTCTGTGTCTATCTATTAAGATGAAATATTTGTGGTCTTTAATACTTACCCCAAATAGTGATTAGGTACAGTGAAGGTTGCACCACACTACTATGGAACATATAAATACAAGTGTCATCTAAATGCAGTCGTTGCTCTTCTTTCCATATCAATTATGCATCATTTGGTTAATGGGTTCCAGTCGAGTGACTCTTGGAGCATCTGCAAATAGATACATTATATCTGTGATTGTGAGGAGTGATTGAAATTGTATTACAGTTTATTGCAATATGTTTACAATGAAAGAGTTCCTATGTCCCTTCAAACTCTTCTCTCTCTCTCTCTCTTCCTCACACACACACACACACATGCAAACGCACAAGTGGAATGAGTTTCATTCCTCCAGGGTGCTGTGTTAAATAAATGGTCCTCCAGGCCCACTCGGAAGAAAGCGAAATGATCATATCATTAAACATAATAGATCTGTCATGAAAAACAAGACCATATTCACGGTGCTACATTCGAGTAGCAGCCAAGACAAAATGATGCATCACATTAACAGCATAGTGAAAGTGCGTAGCTCAGAGGTTATGATATCTTTTATAATTCATAAGGCACTGTGTTGTTATGAACTGTTTCAATTGGAGTGTATTTCCCTGAGATGTGCATGTTTTCTGTAATAAAATCATAATAAAAAGCTATAAAACTATTCAAATCCATGTGCAATGACATTTAGCAGTTCAGGACGCATCCGAGCGCAGAGTTAAATACAGTGCAATGGTTTTCTGAAAAAATCATCGAGTGTGCAACAGGGACTAGTAATGACAGGCGAGACGGCAAGACGAAGTGTAAGGACAGGCGGTATAGAGCTCTGAGAGCTCCAGAATAAGGAAATGATGAAGGGGTACCCTAGGGTGTCAAAGTAAATGCGTTCTGAGTAGCTGCCGAAAGCAGAAAAAAAACAACTGTTGGATGATAAAGAATGAACCCTAAAAGGTATCCTGAAATGATTTGTAGTTGTAAAGCCCTGTTCGGTTTCATTCCCTAAATTTCCCCCCATCATCAGCTTACATGGTAAGTGCACTCACTGAAAGCTTGTCTTCCAGATGTTATGACATAACTCATAACTCAGAAATGTCCTCAGAAGCGATGCACTGTCTGTAATGGTGCACTTCGACATCTCGGACAATGTCTGAGGCTTCCTCTGTGCATTACAGTCAGCAGAGGTTACATCACAAGAACACAAAATCAATCATCAACCTGTATTACATCTAAGGAAATAAAAAAGAATACACTTTTTAATGCATGGTCTTGTGACAAAAAAAAGGAAATATATTACAAACATTCTCGAAAATCAACACCATCAAAAAAAGACAACAGGACAGATGTTCACAAGTTTGTTATAGATATAATAAATAAAATACAATGAGGTTAAAAAGCTGTGTGTTGATGTTTTAATACCTGGCTTGTTGGAACTAAAGATGAAAATGTCCTTTATTTTGTTGTTACTATGATTTTTGGTTATTACTTTTACTACAGAGAGTAATAAAGAAATTCTTTAGTAATGACTCGAAATGACGGGCAATTTATAGCCATTGTGCTCTGAAGTACAGGATTCAATGTAATTGCTTAAAAACACAATGACATCCCCCACAACACAAAAACATTTTACAAAACACAAACTACATTTTAAGAAACACAACCATATTTTACAAAACATAAAAACATGTTCTAAATCACAGAGACATTTTAAGAAACACAACAACATTTTATAAAACACAACCATATTTCACAAGACACTAAAGCATTTTGCAGAACACAACCACATTCCCTGAAAAAACACATTTTACAAAAAACAACCACATTTTTAAAACATTTTACAAGCAACAATCATGTCTCAAAAAGCACAACCACAATTCAATTTTACAAAATACAAAAATGTTTCCCCAAATACAAAAAAGGTTGTACAAAACACAAAATCTCTCCACAAAGTACAAAAGTTCTCCCAGAACAAAATTATAACATTTTACAAAACACAAAAACATTTCCTAAAACATTCCAATAAACACAACCACATTTTATAAAACAAAGCCATATTTTACAAGACATAAAAACATTTCCCGGAACACATCTAAATTTCCCAAAAAACAAAATCATTTTACAAACCACAACCATGCTTCAAAAAGCATAACCACATTATATAAAACACAAGAACATTTTACAAAAGACAAAAAATGTTTCCCCAAGTACAAAAAAGTTTTACAAAACACAAAATTTCACAAAGCATAAAAATGTTTTACAAAACACAAACATTTCAGAAAACACTATCAAATTTTAAAATTACAAAGATTTTACAAAACACAAAAAACATTTCACAAAACAAAACCATTTCATAAAACAAACATTTTAAATAGCAAAAAACATTACATAAAACACAAAAACCTTTCACAAAATACAACCAAGTTGCGACATTATGGAAATGGTAGGAGCCCTATGTTTGTTTTTGTTTGGACAGAACCCAAGTCAAGTCAGAGTTAGCTTGACCAGCATAGCTGCTGTAATACAGTAAGTTTAAGCTAATTATGTATAAAGGTGCCCAGGTCCTTCCTCCTAACATATTTATTTCATGAAAACCAAGGCCTTAGTGAGTACTTGTTCATCTTCAAAGTACTCGCTAGAATTTTGACATAATTACACAGAAAATGTGAAGTTCTGATTAGATGGGTCTTTTAATAAGGAATAGAATGCACTCAGGATGTTTTTAAGTGTTTGAAGGCATGCGGTGTATTGACAGCATGTCACAAATAAGTTCATATAAAAATCCTTAATTAAAATCTGCTCTAATTAGTTAAATCTCTTTTTAGATAGTTTAACTAGCTGCTATTACAGTATCATGCATCGACACCGCTAAGGCATCACAGCAAGGAACAGAAAGCAAGAAATTAATTGAAAAAGATAAACAGAAATAATGATTTAAAAACCCAATTTAAAAACCAGAATGTTTTCCCAAACATATCTGTAATTTTTTTTGTCCTTCAGTACAAACCATTGGGACTACAGACAACAAAATTTTGGACTTACCAAAAAAAAACCTTTGGTGCTCAGCCCCCTGAAAAGCATCACACTGTCAAGTTCACACTAAAAGTACATGTTATTTTTACAATATATGTTTTTATTTCTATTTGCCACTTTGTGTATAAATCCTAAAAGGACCAAACTACTGTATATTTCCCTTGTTGCTGGAGTAGTACCATCAAGACTGGTACCTTCTTTGGTACCTTTAGCAAGTATATTATACCTGGGAATGAACTTTAAAGCTTTTTTTTCTGTAGATTTTAAGGGCTGGTTGTGTTATAGAATACATCATAAATGGTACTTGAGGTGTACCCTAATCAAACACTGTCACCAAGAAGAAAATGTGCAATTTGGTATTTTTATTTTTGAGTGTACAGTAAGGTATTTTATTACGTCTCTATCTTTGTCATAACAAGGGTGTTATTTGATGTTTCAGTGGATTATATATTTTTTTTTATTGTATAGCACTTACTTATTTTAAACCCAAAATAATACCATTTTCAGGTTGTACCCTCACACCTACCCTATGACAATAACTCAATATTTGACTGTGCTGGATATGTCTGTATGGAGAGGATGACGATGAGAACTGACTTTGTGTTATCAGCCTGTTTTCTTTCCATAGATGACATGTTGCAGATCGTGATGTGTGCTTATAGAAAACAATTCAATATTTAGTGTATAATTTAAACCTAACGTATCAATGCTTTAATGTAATATATGTAATTAGGAACTGTTCAGTTTAAAGAACTAATATGACAACTAAAAGGATGCTTACTTTTCATTACTTGACAGACACAGGCCATACCTCCTTCAATGCAACTGAAAGATACTAATGGGCCAAGTCATTTAATGAAACTAATAAGACTCATACTATAAGCCACAACTCCTTCAGTGATAATGACACTCCCTGAAGCCACACTTCTTCTTTGGAACTGACAGACACAGTGCCCATGCTTCTTTCACAGATCCCACAGATGCAAACGAGTCCATACCACCTTAAATGATGCTGACAACCAGACAGGCCACACCTCATTTATTGGATTGGCAGACAAATCAGATTGATTTTAATGAAACTAACAGAGATAGAGGCCACACTTCCTTTACTGGAGGTGCGTTCCATTCCGAAGTGCACTTCACAGGGTGCTCCCTATTCCCTGACCCGCCTTCAGTGAATGTCGGTAAAGGGAACTTTAAGCACTGACGTCACTTCCTCCGTGTGTTACCATGGTAACATAAGCACCTCGGATACCTGTCTGTGCAAATTTCACACTACTTATATTTATTAAAATAAAAACTGATACCATTATAAAACATACTATTAAAACGTGTATAACTTGTAAATAAATTATTGATTAATAATTATAATTGATAAAAAATGTACAGAGATTTTTTTTAAAGAAACGTTTAGAGAGACCACACCTCCTTTATTTAAAGAAACAGCGAAACCACACCTCTTTTACCTGGAGAAACAAACAGAGAGGCCTCCTTTATTGGAAATAACAGATAGCTTGATTTAGACTGTATTTTGTTTGTGCATTAATTTTTACATTCTTGCTGATTAACTAAAAAAAAAAATCAACAAAGTTGCCATGGCGTGAGGCTAAAGCAGATTAATCAAAATTGTTTATACACTAATTTTATGTATAATTTGCTACACTTTCCAAATTATACCATCCGTTCAATAAAATCAGGGCATATTTTTCAAGCACACAGACTAATTTACTTGATTGTCCCATTTTTCCAAAGCTTTTTCTTTGCTTCCAAAATTATACTTAATTTTTTTTTTTATATCAGTATATTTTATAAGGCATAAAATCATAATTCTCTTGTTTACAAGGCATTTTTCCCAACATGGTCTCACACTTGCAACCTCATAAGGAGTCATATTAAATTATATGAAGCTTAAGGTTTGGTTAGAGCTACAGTAGCAGTCAGACCTTATTTATTACTAAAGCTATGGAGGTGTGGTTATAAACACAGGGTTTGCGGCAGGGGAAAAGTCATGGACAATGAGCAGGTAATGAGTGAGTGTTTACACCTGTGGCTGGCTGATGCAATCTAATTAGCTTTGTTTTCTGGGACAAATCTGGCCTCCTGTGTCCTCATTCCTCCTGCTCCTTATAAGTGTACCTTATTGGTATAAAAAGAAACTTAATGCAGACACATCATGTTATTTATTCAGATTATTTGAAATATATAAATTACATGAGGTGGTGGCACAGCGGTGTAGTGGGTAGCACTGTGGCTTTGCACCTCCAGGGTCAAGGGTTTGATTTCTGCCTTGGACGCATGGAGTTTGCATGTTCTCCCTGTGATTGGATGGTTTTCTCTGGGTACTTTGGTTTCCTCTCGCAGTTCAAAAGCATGTGGATTAGGCTAATTGGAATTTACTAATTTCTTGTTTTGTGTGTGCGTGCCCTACAATGTATTGGGTGGACAACAGCTTGGTCCCAAAGTCTCCTGGGACAGACTCCAGCTTCCCTGACCTTACACAGGTAAATAAAAAAAAAAAAAATGAATATTGCATTAGGTCAAGCTTTGTTGCATTCAGTATCAAGTCAAACTTTGCTATTCAGTTAGAGTGGTTGCTTAGTGACTTTGATTTCAGTGTCCATAGAACGAACACAGATTTATTTCTGGTTTTTAATATTGTCTGTTTTTATATACAGTATATTGTAAATATTAGTCCGTTATATTGAAACTTTATTTAATCTTTATTGCCAAGACTGAAGCACTGATCTGATTTACATTTAGGCATTTGGCAGACGCTCTTATCCAGAGCGACTTACATTTTTATCTCATTATACATCTGAGCAGGTGAGGGTTAAGGGCCTTGCTCAAGGGCCCAACAGTGGCAACTTTGGTGGTTGTGGGGTTTGAACCTGGGAATCTTCCAAACCGTAGTCCAATGCCTTAACCACTGAGCTACCATTGATTTCCCCATTGGAGTGAGTAAGATACTGAAAAGTGTTTAAGATGTTTCTCCAAGTTTCTGCATGGGTTTCCATTAGGATCTTTTGCTCCGTCCAAAAAAATGAGTTAATGCGTTCATGATAGTAGCTGGATTGGTCATGCAATGAATTGGTGTCTGAATGTGTATTAATCTAGGGGTGTATTTGGGTCACATGACTAGAATATTCTTAAAATAGGCCCCGGTTTAAATAATGAATGAATGAATGAATGAATGAATAAGGGAGCAAAAAAAACAAAAAAAAAAAAACACAAACTTTAACTCCGCCCCTAATCTTGCTGTGGCATTGCTACCTCCAACAGATTGAATCTTTGAACTGGTGAATTTCTACTCCTCTGGAAGCAAGTAAAACCAAAGCTGTTATAATTAGCTACGAATGAATTAATGTAATAATCGTTCATCTTTATTCAATGGCATATACGGTACTACACAGCCTGACTGTCCATCACGGTCATATTAAAAGAAGCAGCAAACCTGATGACTCCTAATCCCCTCAGACCTGGTTCAGAATCAGTGCTGAATCCCCAGGGAGTCAATATCTTTTTCTGTCTTTTATTTTAAGCCTCACTCGATCATTTTCTTATTGCACCAGTATAGTTGTTGTTGTTCTTGCTCTTCCTGCATTTTATTTATCTCATTCTGTCGTTTTCTTTTATTCAGTTGGAGTCACACCAAAGTGCACATTTGGACAATTGCCACTCACAGACACTAAAGAACACACAAACACACACACACACACACCCTGTGGCAGTATCCGGGCGCGGATGTTTCACCCCGCTGCACCATTTTGTCCCCTGATAGTGGCATTGGCAACTTGTCACCGCTATTGATTTCTCTTAAACTTCAATTTACATGGATATTTGTGGGTGGCCCTTGGGCAAGCAGTGTCCCAAAGGACTGTCCAACATCCAAGACCACCTGCACACACACTTAGACTCACACACACACCCTACAGCCTGAATGAAAAGGTTCCTGCCATAAAATAGCCACCCCAAAGTGACTTATGCTGTCTGACATCAGCAAATATGCCATGTTTCCAAATGTACATTTGGTTTTGTTGTTTCTTACTTATTTTTTCCCCCTCTGTAAATGTCACCGAGTAGTCGTAGTGTTCATATTTCAGATGAAGCCTAATGATATTTGACAAGGAAAAAAAAATAACCTTTTGTTTTGTTAGGAAAATGTCAGCATCAGTGGATTGTATGTTTACAATTATTTCAGTTCAGCGTTCTGTCGATTTGAATCGCAGGAGTTCTCCGCTTTACTCTTTAGAATGGAGCTTTCTCAAAGCAGACATAAAGAAGACGCATCGTGGTGCGAAAACATTTACACTACATTACAAGGATGTAGACAAAAGGTACTGTAATTTGAGTCAGAATTTGTTTTAGTATTTCTTTCTTACAGTATTTATACCATAGCTCTGTAGAATCTTAAATCCGATTGGTCAGGGGTTTATACATTTTCTGGAAGAGCAATATTACAGTATAACCCTGAGATATAAAAGATATGGTTATACTGTTTGGATAGTATGAATAAAGCATGGAAAAGTTTATTTAGGTAACATTTAGGAAATCTCACAGTCTGAGTCCTGGAATATACTCTGTGCCATCAGGCAAGAAAAATTCCATAGATGTGATGACCTGGTCAATCAGTACAATCAGGTCGTCAGTTGGCTTTATTTTATTGCCACATTACGCTGCTGAACCTAGACCTGAACAATTGAAGCAACCCCAGATCATAACACTAGGGGAAGGGGTAGCTTAGTGGTTAAGGCATTGGAGTACGGTTCGGAAGGTTTCAGGGCCCTTGAGCAAGCCCCTTAACCCTCAACTTCTCAGAATGAGATAAAAATGTAAGTCGCTTTGGATAAGGGCGTCTTTTTTTTCTAATGATGAGTCTCACTAACATTTGTTTAGTCCCAATCTTGTGAGTTCTCATTATATTATGTGTATGGAAATGTTCTTACTTTTACTATAAAACATAGCCATGATTTTGACTTTTTTTTTTTTTACCATGCAACTTCACCAAGCATTTAAATAATCATGTTCTTTCCAACCACATTTCTGCCACAAAGTTGATGGCTCAGCACTATCCATCCAGGTTTTGATAATGTGTTAAAGAATTCTTAACTCAGTTCCAGTAATTTCCTAAGTTTATTTTTTTTTTAGCTTGGTGCTGTAGAATAATTTGTTCCTTCTGAAATGGTGACTTTTTTTTTTTTGAAAGGCATTTTAAAAAGCAACTAGAATTGCACAAGCACACACACTCACATAACTATTCATGTTTGATGGGCAATTTGGAGAAACCAATCACCACTGTATGAGGAAACTGGATTACCCTGAGGAACCCACACAGACTGGAGACCACAACGTATCATTTAATTACAAATAGCAATCATTGACCAGTTTTTCATGAAATGTAGTTGTTGTTGTAGAAAAAAAGTCATTTTTTTGGATAGCAAGAGCAATTCTGCTTCATCAAACCACACAACACTGTTGATTGATAATGCACCTACTGTAAGTGGTATATCCCTTAAGTCTTTTAACACTAACTGGATAAATCTTCCTAGAACGGTTGACTGGGGGTTCTACATTCTGTATTTGAAGTTTTTCTATATAAAGCATTTAAGCATTCCCTATGAGACATAGACAAATGAATTGGTGTGTAGATAAGAGTGCTATCAAACTTTCAGCCCGAGTTAGAGAAAGTGTGGTGGATTCACAGCATGTGTGTTCGCTGCTGCAGTTTCAGGTTTGCAGTAGAGCTGATCTATATGACGTCTGCTGCCAAGTCGTTTTTTGTCGTGTTTGACGTGCATGACAGAACTTCCCTTGGGATGTTTGGTGCTTTCGTATCATTTACATTTCTCTTCATCAGACACTTTTATCCAAAGTGACTTCGAGATGAGATAGAAAGTAATATAAGCAGTTTGAGTTTGTGTCACTTAGGAGTTTTGCTCCAGGCTTCATAACACTCGCTGGGATTTGAATAAGATTTTGTGAAAGTTTACACAAATTTACCCTTAGATTCAGTTTAAGTTAACCTTTATCTGTCACATATGCATTACTGCACAGTAAAATTTGTTCTTTGCGTATTCCAGTTAGGGGACTTGGGTCAGAGTGTCAGAGTGTTGGGTCACCCCTGGAGTAAATAGGGTTAAGGGCCTTGCTCAAGGGCCCAACAGTGATGGACCTGGGGCTCAAACTGCTGACCTTCTGATCAGTTACTCAAAGCCTTAACCCACTGAGCTACCACCGTCCCATCCGCAGCGCACGGATTTATGCGTATACAATGTTTTGTACACCAGTGCTATAATTCTTTGGAATTTTATCATCTTGAATGCAATGCTAGTCTGGAGTAGTGGTGATTCAAAAAATTAAGGATCTGGAAGCTTACTAATCAGAAGGTCTAGGGTAGGTCTTGGTCTAAGTGAATCCCAGAACATGTCCTAAGTTAACATCTTGATTTGACTGACGATCAGTGCTACCATCATTCCTGAACCAGACATGTGCTCTTCATTTTATTCATAGTCAAGCTGGTCCACACCTGATTCAGACTGGAAGAAAAACGTGATTTGAGGGTAAACTTGTCCATTTTTGAGGCAGACAGAGAGCATGACTCACTCATAGTCCAACCACACACACACGCGCGCGCACATACACACACACGCACACAGACAGAGTGTTTAAATATATAAAATGTCCTAGAATTCAGAAGTATGACAATGTAGGATGTTTAATGCTGGAAAAAAAAAAAACACTCCTTGACCTTCATCCAGCTGATGGACAGTGACGAAATCGGTCATCATGAGCAGGCTGGTGGGATTGAAAGAAATGACGCAAATGAAATAAGACATAACATTTATTATTTATAACATTTATTATTAACTTAGTTCATCTTTAATTTATTTTGATACAGTAAGGTAGATGCTGTTAATTAGTATAACATGACCTCCCCGAAGCTATGTACCAGGTACTTATTGGGTGGCAGTGGGTACTATTGGCATGTCATCTCTTTAGGATCCCATCTTGTTTTGCTGCATGTTGTTTATGCATGGGTTTCAAATAAATTTCAAATAAATGAAAATTCCCAATAAATTTTTATACCTGCTGTCTACTTTGAATTATGTGTTGACTAGATACTGTATAAATGCTTGTTTGTAACGTGCATGTAATTCAATGTGCATTCCTGCTTCCTTCCTTTCTCATAACACATGACAAGTGCATACTGAACATACTTGTATAACATGTAGATTATAGGGTCAAGGTTAGCTCAGTGGTTAAAACCCTTTATGTCAGGTAGAACGAAAGTTGTCAATACTTTTAAAACTGGTCAATTTTACCACTCCTGGAGTATGGGAGTGATGTCACAAAAAATGTAGAACAGCCAAAGTTTTTCTACATTTTTTCTGTATTTCTATATTTGTATATATTTTTTTCCTTTTATTTCGTGATTTATATTCTTTTTTTAAAAAACTTTATTTTTTATCTGTAAGTCATTAGCTGTTGTACAAGCATTTCATTTTATATCATATTGTGTATGACTGTGTATGTTTTAAATAAAAGGTAATTTTTCATTTGACTTTAGATTTTTTTCAGTTTTTTACTTTTGAAAATGAGCCTATTATTATGATTTTTTGGGTCATTGAAACACCTGAAAACAACCATTAAAACGTGTGATCATGTCTATCTGTGCTATTTCTTTGCCTGTGACCCATTTTTAAATTTTTTGCTCAGTCATGTTTGTATAGTTGATTAAAATGTACTAAAATTTCAGTTTGAATTTTAAAATTCAGTCCATCATGGCCTATTTTGGGCTGAAAAAAGATACATCACTCTATACTGCACAATCCTGAACCCAATATATGTTTATTTAAAAAAAAAAAAAAAAAGCAAAGCAAATAAAGGAATAAATGGGCTCCGGTGTATGCTGTCGGCTTGCTGATCGGGGACTTTCTCATTATTTTAATTAATACAAATTTTCTCACATTTCATACACATTTCCATAATTTTCCTTTTGATTCTTTAAAGCTTCTTTTGCGAGAATGAAAATGGTTTAAAATGCTACACAAATAAAATTGACTTGCTTATTGCTAGGTCCCTGGGTCAAACCCCACTACCACCACCAAGTTGGCTCTGTTGGGCCCTTCACCAACTGAATTCTCAACTATCCCTCAACTGCTTATAATGAGATCCAACATGTAAGTCATTTTGCATAAGGGTGATTGCTAAAATAAACAATATAAGATGATTAGATTCGTTTTAAATGTAGGCTACATATTAAACAGTATTAAATCAGTAAGAAAAAAATCCCCAAGAAATTCTTTACACAAACTTTCCAGTCTCACTTTTCATTTATTTATTTATTTATTTATTTTGGATAGGGGCCGGGCCTCAGATGGAAAGGGTGGATGATTCTGACGTCACACTGCTCTCTCTGGTTGTGATTGGTTATAATTTGCATATTCATCAGCACATGGATATGATTGGATGTCACAGAGTGTGTGTGCGTCTCTCTTTTTCTCTCTTTCTCTCTCTCTCTCTCTCACACACACACGCAAAAAAAAAGAAAATCGATCGCTGAGACGCAGAAAAACTGGAAGCGCTTGGGTACAGAGTGAGGTGCGAACGGGAGAGTCGCTGCGTAAAGAGGGGCAGTTAGAGAGCAGGTTCTACCCCGAGGTGGAGCAGTGAGGACAGGAGCAGGGAGACAGGAGAGCGGATGCAGGAGAGAGATCCACCGATGCGCCGCGCTCAGCCAACCTGAACAAGTTTTTTTTTTTGGTAAAAACAACAGCTCGAAGCGCATCAACTTGTCCCGATCCGCACCGATGGCTTCGATACTCGGCGGCAACAACAGCAACAGCGGCGGCGGCGGCGGCGGAGCGGGAAGCGGCCAGATCAGGTGCAAGTTCAAACGGAGACGGAGGAGAAGATCAAAGCGCAAAGGTAAAGTCGATACATTGTATCACACGCGCCATCATTCATTTCACCTTCACACTGCCGGTGCGACATTTCTATTATTATGATTATTTTTTAATTATTATTATTATTATTATAAATCAGCAGTATTATTAATCACGTCGTTTCATTATGTTCTCAAGAGTGCCCTGTGTGAATGTGCGCGCGCGCGTTTTGTGCCGGCGCAGTGGTGCACTTGCGCGTAACGCACACACGCGCTTCTGGAGATTTGTTTAGTTTTCTTTTAGAATTCGAACTCCTTTGATGATGAGAAGAAAAGGGGGAAAAAAAGAACCGCACGCACGCGCGTCATTCAGAAACACTCCCAGATGTGCTGTCTATTTTTTATTTATTTATTTTTTAAATAAAGAAACAAGCAGCGTTTATTCCCAGGCGCACGGATCATGTGCGTAATTCTGCATGTTGGTGCGTCCAGTTGTGATTTCCATTCGCTCTCTCTGTCTCTCTCTCTCTCTCTCGCTCTCCAGGCACTCCAAGCTCTAAGCAAAGGAATATACAAAGGAATATACAAGGGAATATAATGTTCTGTATAACGTCATATCATATCACATAACATAACATAACATAACATAACATAACATGTCACACTTACAAGAGTCCTGCTCAGGTTAACCAGAGGGCAGGCGGTGTTTGGTGTATCCACCAGTCTGTTTGTGTTGCTGCAGGAGATGATCAGAAATCACATTATGGCACATTAGGATGTCTGAGACTGTAAGGTCAAACATTTTCAGTGCAAGGACATTTCACTGCTGGGCTTTTGTAAGATATATTAAAGCAACTTTTTTTTTTTTTTTTTTTTAAGGTGTGTCATTAATGCAACTTCTATGAGAAGGCTTATAGAAGTGATTAGGAATGACTAGATGTTTAGGCATACTTTTGGTACATATTATTACATATACAAAACAGGATTTTAAAGCAAGAAAGATTGTTATTATTATTATTATTATTATTATTATTATTATTATCATCATTATTATTATAAGCCAATCGACAGAAAAGAAACAAACTCAAACCAAATCCAGACTTGTTGCACATCATTGCAGAATGCCCTTTTCCACCCCCTCCGTTATCCGGCCACTTTGCTTGCCATCTAGTTGCGCGATCACAATCTGAAATTTCATCACAGGACGCGAGGAGTAAACGAACGAAGCAGAGGCTGAGGTGAGTGACGGCAGCCGTGGTGCTGCTTCATCTCTCTCAGTGGTAATAAACGAGGGCACCGGGTATCAAGAACACCTCTGCGTTCACCCTGACAGGTGTGTGTGTGTGTGTGTGACAGTTGCTTATCTCCTGTCGTGACAGACCCTCGGGGCTGATAACGTGTTGGTGATCAGACCTCCCGCTCCTGGACACACTGCCTCTCTAGCTGCTTCGCTTTGACTGGCAGGGACGTGTTCGTTACACATATTTCTTATCTTGTGGTTCACAGAGGATGGAAAAATTACCAGAAATTTGATAATTTTTGATCAAAATTGATCTAAACAACTGGCGACAGACATTCTGTCCTAGACGCTGTCAATATGCAGCTTTGCTGTTTGTACTTCTTTTTTTCCCCTCAAACACACATCCATGTAGGAAGTGTTAAAAGATTCAGTTCAATTTGCTTGTCACATATGCCAGCGGAGGTGTTTGGGATATAAATAACATCCTCTCTAAAGCGACCTCAGGGTGGAGAAATGCATGATGTAAATTAAACCTATTATTATTATTATTATTATTATTATTATTTAGGCTAAGGCCTGTTCTGCAACCTGCGTATTAATAATGTGTGTAATTGAGAAAAGAAAGATAAGTGCAGTGCTGAGTCAAATGTATTTACATAATGGAAGTGACAGAAATGGTCACAGAGCATTAAGCATTGCATATGAACATTGTGTGTGTATGTGAGTGTGTGAGAGAGTGTGTGCATGAGTGTGATTGCCAATTTCCCAGCTGAGCTGATGGGCTCTAATGGTGACCGTTCCTTCATACACTGACATCCCAGAACACCAAAATACAGTACACTCGAAGTGTTGAAATTTTACAACTGAAATTCCTAAAATTTGCGCATTAACGGAACACACTCTTATCAAGAGCACCAGAACACATTTTTCCCCTTCTTCTTCCTCCTTTGGCAGCTGACTTGTCTCTTATTCAGCATTTTTCATGATTACGCTACGTTATGTTATCACCCTGATTCAGATTTCCATCGGAATAATGGAAAGCACACTCGAGGAATGTCGACACAATTAATTCCACAAAGCCGGATGACGTCGGGGCATTGTTTTAACTCTCTTTTTTCCCCTGCTCTAATCTCTCATAATGGAGATGGAAGGATAAATCTAAGTGTTATTCTAATATACTGTATGTCAGTCGCTGAATCAATTACGTTTATAGTCATCTTGGCAAACGCCTGACGTTTTTCGGATTATCTTGAGACCGTGCATTTAATGCACTTGATCCTCATAAAATGCAATGGATTAGAAGAACTCTTACAATCTATGTGAACCCAAACCAGATTTAGGGAATTTTTTTCCCCCCGTCTGATTATAATAGATTATGATGTGGCATTGTTCATTTAGGGACTCTAGCGTAGCTAAAACAAGATATACAGAATGAGCCAATGCTATATAACATAGACAAAAAAAAGCGCATTGTGCATATCATGATCTTGATTTGTTCTGCAACACATATAAACACCTTTCTAACACTCAAGGTCGCTTTAAAAAAGAGCAGACTGGTCTGAAAAAGACTAGCTAAAAGAAGAAAGGCAAAAGTGCGAGAAAAAAAAAAGAATGTGTTTTGTGTCACGGTTAAAAATTACCTCTTTGAATTTTTTTCCCCTGGATCATGTCAATTCCTATGTTTTATAAAAAAGACCTGAGGAAAAGGTTTTACACGAGAGCATTACATTTTTTTCCCTGGATCATACAGAAGGCTTTGTATCCACAATTGCAAATCAGATTTTTTTTAAATCACACTTTACTGCAGCTTTGCACACTTATGTCAGCATCGACATCATCCTTTTGTCTCGTCCGCTTTTGGTCACGCTGTAGAAACGTTGCGTTTTTCTTTCTTTCCGTGACGCAGGGATGTGGATCATGTACGTAAGACTCTGGATTTGGAGGTTGTTTCGGGGCAGAGTGAAGTTAATTCTCATGGCATTGGTCATCACTGGGAAGTGTCGAGTATAGAAAGAGCGGAGGAGGAAAAATAATAAGGATCAAGTTCAGTAATTAGGAGTAATTTTGGCGTAATATGCCGGTGGGTGTTGATTTGGAACACAGTAAAGGTTTTTTTTTTTATTTTTAAAAGAATCATATGTGCATTTTTTTTAGAAAGGATACGCTCATGAGGTAAGATTGGCGTTAATCTTCGAGCTCTGATGGAAATTTCTGCAAAATACGTCTTAGATGTAAGGGGTAAAATTACATCATTAATAGTTTTAATAATAATTTAAATAATAATGCACCTATGTAGGTCAGGGTCTGTATTTTCTCTCATCTCACTATCATGAAAGTAATATATAAAGACCTCACAGGATTCTAAATAATTGTGAAGTTGTGGTTGGTGTCTTTATTTTGACATGTCATGCTGTTTAGACTGTTCTCATAAACCTGTGTGTGTGTGTGTGTGTGTGTGTGTGTGTGTGTGTGTTGCCTGGTTTTCTCTTTGGAGTCTCTGCCTCTGCTTCCTCTGTGTCTCGGTGTTTCTGATTCAGACGTGCAGCTCACTAAGGCACAATCACTTTATTGTACTATGGCTACATTCAACATTTCTATCTTTCTTTTCACGTACGTCCTCCCATCACGTAGAAGATCTCGCGTAACATTCAGTTCAATCTCTCGCACGATGTGAGGGAAGGAAAACAGATATACTTACATTTTACATTAAGGTTTGAAAATCCTGCCTCTCCATGCGCTTTTGTTGATAAGAGTTTTTTTGTGCTAGGTGCCGCTGGCATTTAAAAGGTTAATGAAGGTCGTCTGCGGCACCCGTCGCAGCTGCAGCGTCGACTTGCGCGGCCACTTCCCTGATTAACTGTGAAATCCTTCTCGATTTAGGACACGGCGTCCTCCTCTGGACATTCGTCCAAGGTGGTGGGGGTAAAAAAAAAAAGAAGAAAAAAAAAAAAACTCTTATTAACATTAAACGGTTAGTGCTCCCTATGGAGGAACCAGCTGATAAAATGACCAAGGAAAGAAAGAGCACAACTTTACAAATTAGCATAATTAGTCATTATCTCTTAACAGGCCCTGCTGGCTTTTTTGAGACGTGGCTGCTTGAATTTTGTTTAAAGTTCAGCGAGGGGAACAAAACAGATTTCATGCTGAAACGTCTCAATAACATGATGAGTTGGTGGGGTGATCGTCCGATTAACCCTCCGTACATTTTTTAAGGATTGAAACTGACAAGACGGAGAACCTTTTAAACCTTGTAGAAATGATATTAGAAAAGGTTAACTGGTCACAGATAACCAAAAAGCTCAGGTTGTGCATTAATACCCTCTATACTGACATAGCCGTGAATAAACAATGCAATTCTTTTTTTTTTTAACGATAAATATTTATGTTATGTTTTTGCAATTTATCCTGAGATCAAAGAACTTCATTACTAATTTTATTATGTAACAAGCACTAGCATGAGCAGTTACCTCTCACCCTGTTTAGCATTCGTAGCCTGCTTTGACCAACAGAGTAATAGCGTTAGCGTCTCTGGGAGGTGTCTGACCTTGTACCTACGCACACACATATATACACACTCACACACATACTCACACACACACGTAGTGAGCACAAAACCACATCTTGAAAGTAGAAACCAGCGCCGTATTGCAATGTGGGCCACAAATCAATTAACAAAGCCCATGAGCTAGCACTGAGACGACACAATGAAATAAGGCTAATGCCGCGACACTTTTTCGTGTCTGGGAAAATGACACGAGTCTTTGAAGGATGTTGGTAATTACAGAGAGCTGATACTGTATAGACCCGTGCGAAGCCACATAAAGGACAAAAACAAAGAAGACAAAAGAAACTGCAAGGTGTACAGTACGTCCATTCTTTGCATTCGAGTCCAGCGTCTTATATCTTTTATAATCCTGAGGTGTAATCTTTACCCTCTGAATAATCTTCTGGACATTTTCTAACCTGCTTTTCTGTTAATATTACTCATTTACCTTTTTCAGCCTATAATTAAAAATATATATATTCATGCATATTATTATTAAGTAAATGTCTCCTTCTTTTTTGCATTTAACAAACAGTAATAGTTGGCGCAGTTAATAACTCAATAAGGTAAAGCATATGTGCGTACTGTACTGTATACGTGTAGTACTGTAGCTATTGAGAGTTTTTAATGCACTTAAAAATAAATGATAAGACAAGCTTGAAATTATTTAAATATCTTTTGAGACATTTTTAATCTCGGGATTTTGGAGCCGATTGATAACATTGCAGCATACAGTACAACATCTACGTCTCATTGTTTGTGTTATTGGAAAGGTAAATTTTTTTTGTAAATGTTTTGTAAATTTTTATTTTTTTTTTTTAACAAACATGGAGGGGCTGCAAACTTTTGCACAAAGACTTACAGTATATATATATTTATATATATATATACACAACGACTGTTGACAATATGCATATCCTTATTAAAAATAGTAACGTTAATCAAATATACAGTATATTTTTCTTATTCCTGTCTTGTTTGACAATATCAGCCTTTTAGTAATAACAGCAGTCATTTCTTGAAATTAAATAAATTGCAAAATAATCCTCATCTTCAGCAGACCGTGGGGGTGCAAACTTTTGCACAGTAAGAGACAGTTACGTGTATACAGTACTGTACAGTATGTACAGTATAAGATACCTCCTGACGCTTTAGTAACACTACAAAACTAACACAGACGTCCAAAAACAGTGATTCACCGCCACGTCCCTGGTGAAGCCATATTTCCTTGGCAGACTGTTTTGACATTTAATGATCTAGCATAATATTTCTCCAGTATGAGCTGTTAATTCCTAATGATTATTAGCCATCTTGTCCTTGTTTCATTACACATCCGGCCTGCAGGCAGAGACTCGAGACATCTGTTTAACCACAGTGCTTTCTCTAGGTACTCTTGATATTTTTTTTTTTCTTCCATCTTTTATCTTAATAGGCAGTGCCGAGAGACTGCTTAGCGCGGCTGACTGTATCTCCGCTCGTTTGGCGTGTGTGTGTATGAAACGATGGTGTTATTTAAACATGACTCAGTGTGTAAGAGAAGCATTAGCTCAGTGCGTTGCTGGCAGGATGTGCACTGAGAGAGATTTGGTTTGTAGATGATTATGTCTGTTTGAGTAGATTAGGTATTTTGCTGTAGTTTAGGTTCATCACTCCTCTGACGGCACACATTAAAGGACTTTTTCTCTCTCTCTCTCTCGCTCGCTCTCTCTCGCTCACTCTCTCTCTCTCCTCATGCCCTTTGGTAAATCCGTGCTCATCCATTGATTCCCAGCTCCTCCAGGGTGTGTGTGTGTATGTGTGTATTTCTGTTTGTGTGTATGCGTGCACATCAGGCTTATTGAGCAAATCCTTTATAAGGTGTTTAAACCAATCTTTGTCTGTATTAGCTTTGTCTGATCCGATGCAAAGTAATGAATGTTTTATTGACTCGGGGCGTCTCTTTAAATTTTATAGCAGTACAGTTGGGAGATTTGTTGTAAATTCTTACTTGCTTTCACTACACACACACACACACACACACACACACACAGCCTTGCCTATCCCGGAAATTTTATGTGTGTATATATGTATGTGTTTTTTTTTATTAGTTTAGTGTCCCAAGAAAACCCTTTATATCTGAAATTTTCCAATGTATATAATATCACGAACTGTTTTAGTCACGTTAAGATCAGTCCGGGCCCTGTGCAGTGCACTCGAGTGTTTTTCCACTCGGACCTGAGCACATCGTGTGTTCATGGAGCTGGCTCTGTGCTGCTGGAACAAGTTTCGGTCTGAAGACACTTTATACACCGTTGTACTTCCAACTTCATGGCAAGAGTTCGGACAGACGTTTGGGTGTGATGGTCAGGTGTCCACATATTTTTGATTATACAGTATACTATAAATACGTTCATTCACTCATCGTCTGGACCGCTTCATCCTGTATACGGGGTCGCCAGGGGGCCTGGAGCCTATCTCAGGAGACTTAGAGACGGGCCGCTCAAGTTCACCCAAGATTTCTTATTGCCATTGTGGAATAAGTCAATTATGTGAAGTGTGGAATGTTTACATGATCCTTAAGGTTGGAAAAAAAAACAACAACACCAAGGATACATTTATTTATTTTTAAATTAATCACCGTCAATCATTTCAGGACTTTCTCCGTATAGATTTTGTATCATGGTTTAGATGACACTGACTGATTTGTGTTTAAACTCCAGCATTGTTGAAAGCTTAAAATCAGATTGGTCCGAAGGTGTTGATTAATTAAGTAGGGGCATGGCTGATTTGAGTGACAGCTGCATTACTGGTGCCAAACCTCTCGCTGTCTGCTATGAATCACTGGATCTTGTAGTTTAACTTACAACTATTGTAAATAAATGTAGCTAAAGCTAAACTAGCTAGCTTATGGTAACCGGGGGTCAGTAGTCGTGTTGCCACCAAAAGCCGGGCTACATTAGGTGGAGTCAACTCCGGCGACATGATGGCGACGACCAGAGCTCTCACAGTTGGGTTTTAAAGCCGCTCTCCGTTTTCTGAGACGGACTGTTATAGGAGATGATCAGGGATTACTGGTCTCACACTCTTTGTGTTTTTTCTAGAGAGAGTGGGAGGATGCGCCAGACCTGAGAGATTTAAACACCGTATTAAAAGTATGCCATAGAAAAAGACACTGGTGCATGTGTGTGTGTGTATGTCTGTGTGTTTGTCTGTGTGTGTGTTTGTATGTCTGTGTGTTTGTCTGTGTGTGGGTTTGCATTGAAACTCTATGGCCATTCAAAGGCCGTATCGAGGCTACGTCAAGGAAATGAACCTGCCAAGCTGAAAAGTGTATAATATTGTAGAATGGAAGACTTTTTTTTTTTTCCTTTTTTCCCCCCCAAAAGCAATAACAGAATATTAACCCAGTAGTCATTTCATGAGTCACTGACCAACATTTCATACACTTCCATTGTTGTTTTTCAAGTCTCTCTCAGTGACTCTGAGCATATTTGTAAGAACTATAATGTATACTCGGCTACACACTCTTTATATTTTTAACATAGTAAATACGTTTTTTTTTTGTGCTGTTTCGACCCAGGAAAGGGATATCTCAGCACGCAAATGTCTCAGATACCTCATTGGGACAGATTCTGCCTTGATTTTAACTTAGTTCCTTTAAACGATCTGATAAGCGTTCAGTCTGAATGAATGTAAGCGTAACATTTACTGGGATGCATACGGACTAGTCCCAGATTTTACAATACTTAATAACAATGTTTACGGTAGGTTTGTTCACTAGTAGTTTTTTATAAAAAAAAAAAAAAAAAAAAAAAAATCAACTGTAATGGCTTTAATGGCTACAATAGGGATAGTTAATTGTATTTTTTACATTAGGAAGTAATAGTGACGTTTGAATCATTCAAGCATAATTCTTTTTTTTAATTTATTTACGAACCAGTGAGAAACAGGTGTAGATGATGACAGATGATCAGGCTGGTGATTAGTATACTGGTGATGCTGAATGCTGAGTGGTTGGAACAGACGAGAGGGGAAATGAGGTCGCTGCTGTCGAGGTTGTTACATAAATGTAAATGTAAATTTAAACATTTTTTACATTGTATCTTGTAAAAACTGTAAAACATTTGGTCCTAATTATTTAATTAAACCTACTTCAACTTATAGAATTTACTTTAATATGAAGAGGGGTGGCTCAGGACTTTTGCATGGTACTGTAGGTTAAAAAATGGCTAAATATTATAATATTGATATAAAGTGTCTAATAAAAGCATAGTGACTAATCGTAGTTCGAAGTTTTCAGGGAAATAATAAACACCCTGTCCAGAATGGACCCCGCCTTTCTTTAAGTTATATATATATATATATAATATTTTAACACCAGCTCTATCGGTTCAATTTGCAATAAAACATATTTTCAAAATAATTGAAATGTAAATAATAATAATAATGATAATAATAATAATAATAATAATAATAAAAAATAAATGAAATATTTTAGAAAACCATATTAATATAAAATATAATTGTTCACATTTTCCATTGATTGAAAATGTAGTTTCTCTGGAACTAACTTGACAGCTGCTGTTATTATTGAAGCAAACTGTAATTACTTCATGGATTAATAAACACGCCGTTACTGTAGATGTGCTGAGTTGTAATGTGCTGATATTGGATGTAAATATTTTTCATTACAAACTCACATATATATGCTATGGTGTACACACACACACACACACACACACACACACACACACACAGTATATGGTCAGATACATTAACAGTATATTTATATAAATATTACTGAACTCCTCAGACTCTTCACTCTTCTTCTGTCCTGTTTCTCAGATGAACTGATGAACTTGTTGATGTTGGATATCAAATGTTTGCCTTAGTGATGATCCCTGATATCTCACTCTCTCTCTCTCACACACACACACACACTAAGCCGACCGGTTCGCCCGTTCCCCGTGGCATGGGATCTTTCCTTTTTGGTCATCACATCGGTCTCCTACAGAAACAGCAGGCTGTGAGGCTAAGATGTGTGACAAACCTAATGATGTGTTCGAGAAATTTTCAGTCCCTCGCTAATGATGGAAAAACACAGACACAGCAGAATCTGTTCAGGGAACGATAGAGTTTTAGGCCAGTAACAGATGACGAGGGGTGTCTTGTGTGTATGTCAGAGTCAGGAAACATTAATAGTACATGCTGTATATATGGGCGTTAATCTCTTCTGTCTGATCCTCCAGCATGAAGTGGATCAGTGATCTTATGGATCATATTTGATTTTTTTTTCTTTATTTTAAATGAAAAAACTGTATAAGATGGAAAGCTAAGATTTTCGAAAATGTAGTTCACGCTTACTGAGGCACAGGCACACACACAAGCGCACACACACACACACACGTCAGGTCATGATGATGATGAAGCCACTATTAGCGCTAGAAGCAGCAGCTATTATCTTGTTGTCACCTTTTCCTGCTGTTCCCTTACCTGTCACTCTCAGCTTGAGCTTACCAACTACTGGGAAGTTTTAAAAAATAAGAGTGGGAGAGAAGTTTAAAAAAAAAAAAAAAAAACCTGGTTAAGAAGAAAAAGAATGAGACATACAGAGAAAGAGAGAGAGAGAGAGACCAAGTGAGAAAAACTTCTGATGTCTCGGTACAGGAAGGTGGTACTTAACTTTTTTTTCTTGCCGTACTGTGTGTTTAGTCGACAGCCTCGGATAAAAAAATAGAAATAAAAAAAAACAGCGTAAAAGCAGGCCAGGTGGATATATGTTAACTCTGGAGTGACTTTGTGCACCGGGTTGGTTGCAGAGGAGAAGGTATTTATGTCACTCTCATTACCCCATATTGAATCTGGAGCTCAGCGCGTGTTGTTGCCCACGCTAGAAATGAAAAGCGAGGGAGCGTGCGTGTAATACGGGGCTCTTTATCGAGATCCATGTGCTCCGACTCTGAGAAACACAAAGAAGCCTGCCGAGAGCAATGAGTGCACCGAGAATCACACACCTACCTGAGCTTAGCTTGACATGAAAGGCTACGGCTGGAGTTTGGGTCGAGAGAGATGAAGAGTGAGCAAGGCAGAAGGAGAGAGAGAGGGGGGGGTGGGGGGGGGGGAGAACCTCGGTAGCAGATGGAGCTCCTAACGTGACTAATCTATGTCTGCTTGTTGTTTAAGTGTTGTGGAGAAGGGCCTGTGACAGGAGCACAATTCGCTCCCGTGGCTGGGCTCTGATGATGTTTGTGTGTGTACCTCGCTTTGCAGCCCTCTCGACAAGCCGGCAAATCTTGTTTGATTCACTGAGGCTTAAGGAGACATGATGTAAGTTTTGTAATATTCTTGTCTCTTCGTGAATGATGTCTTTAATTTTGTTGCATATTTCCATTCAGTAGCAATCTCGCAGACTCTTAACATCTTTTCATGTTCCCCCTATCTTGGATCTGAATGATCATTATGATTATAAGCTTGTCAGATGTTGCTAAATGCAAAATCATGTATTTCAGAAGTGCGAGATGGAAGGCAGCTGGAAATATTAACGTGCGCAGGGTAAATGCTAATGCTGAAAGTGAGTCAGGAAGGTTTTATTACTGAGCCGCACAAGATTTGTGTGCGCATGTAGAAAAAGGTTTAGGCCTCTGTGATGGCCAAGTGAAAATTTAAAAGTAATGGTTTATTATTTAAACTGGTTTTGTTTCATTCTTTCACTATCACTTTATTAGCTTAAAGATCGGAGCATTTTGGATATGTATTGCAGTTTTATTTTATAAACATATATAGGGCTCAGGATTGTGCAGAATAGAGTGAAATATTCTTTATTTCAGATAAAAGTAGGCCATATGATAAACTGAATTTTATTTTCAAATTTAACCAACTTTCCAAACATGACAGAGCAAAAAAATGAAAAAATAAAAATAAAAAATAGGTCACACAGGCAAAGAAAAAGCACACATTATCATGTTTTTATTGTTGTTTTCCGGTTGTTTCTATCACCCCCCCTATTCTATCACCCAATAATGAGAGTATTATTATTATTATTTTTATTTTATAAAATAAAATAAAATAAAAATAATAATAATAATACTCTCATTTTAAGAGTTCTACATTTTTGCAACATCCTTCCCATATTCCGGCTGTGGTACAATTTACCCTTTATAAAAGTAATGATAACTTCTGTTCCACCTGATATATCCGAAAATTCAAACACACTCATATATATATATATATGAGTGTGTTTTAAAATAAAAATTTATTTATTTTTTAAATCATTATTGACCTACAGTATGCTATGTTGCCGGGCGTATTCATGAAAACCCGCTTGAGTTTTAATGCTTTTAAATAACATCGGTGTCATATAAACTGCGAGAGAACAGCAGTGGACACTTCATTAAGGCGAACATGCACGTGCAGTACACCTCATATGGATGGCTGTCAAAGTCACCCACAGCTGTATGGCTCAAACTTAACACAACCACAAAACACCTGGTATAACCAACCACGTTTCAGTTGTTTGCTTTTTTTTTTTCTTTTTATCTGTTTTATCTCTGGGGGGTGCCACAGGGTTGAGAGACTGACAGAAAGATGACTAAGCTGGCGTTTCCTGAAAGCTGAGATGATAAATTGTCAGTAAACACTGGAGTGCCAGACTGGCAATATGTCCATCTGTTATGTAACGGATGAAACACTTGGACGTGTACTGTCATAGGAAGATAATCAACCACAGCATTGTGTGATGACGATGGTCTGACATAAAGCCACTCTTACCAACCTGAAAGTGATTCTTGTGAAAGTGATACAACTTGCTACAACAAGACGTTTAATATTCTTCTTATACACTGTAATTTGCCAAAGCAAAATTTGGTCTATTTAATATTCTGAGTAATAATGTTGTGACACAAGTTGTTCCCTACCTTATAGCGCGCCTCGTTGAGCAGTGAATCGTACAGTATGTAGGCTGTCAATTTGATTAGCTACTGTATAATCGTTATTGTCTGATTTGTTTTGAAATATAAAAAAATACTACTTGTATCTAATAAATATTGAATTGCCATGCAACTTGGATTTTTAATTGTTCAAAAGTCACATCTCATACAAAAAGCTTTTTTTAGTTTTTGCTCCACACTCCAGTTCACTAGGTGGCGGTGTTGCACCCACATCAGATAAACTTAAAAGAAAAAGACAAAGTGATACTCTCACAAAACTCGAGGATTTGAGGAACATACGGCTGTTTCTATGTTCTGTATGAGCTGTGATATATTTTAGAAAAAAGAATCCATACATTTTAGACTATTTAACACTTTAAAGAAAGTTTACCTAAGAAGTTAAAAACGTGTGAATTGATTTCGAAGTGGCCGATAAAATACCGATTGAATTGCATAAATCGTTACACTGGACATAACACCATATTAGAACAAATGCAATAATAATAAAATTTAAGCCGTTAGATATATAAACTTAATCCAGGCATTTTTTTACCAAATTCAATAATTTTGTAGTGCTGTGTATTTTTTAAGGCTATGGGAAGGACACGGATCGTTTAATTATTCACAAGAATGCAGAATGAAAACATCTGCTTACTGGTTTTGTCAAAGAAATTGCCAAAATGGCCTGTTTCCATTTAATTGCCGAAAATATCAACACACTCACAGTATACAATCCAACAGCAGATGTATGCCAAGGATTCTGGGTAAAAAAATACAAACAAAACCTGAAACGTAGAAAGCCCATTCACTGGTTTTTCAATCATTTAGAGACAGCATCCCTCGTGAATTTGAGTTCTGCCCTGGTGCCTCGTGTTATAAATTTCGAGCAATCTCCAAGAGCATGTCAGGGGACGCACCGATTGGCCCTCTGCTGAAAGACTAAAATGTAATATCATTAGGTCGGAAACTCCATAGCCAGGGAGGCGGCAGAATGGATTTATTGTCTCATTTTGACTCATTAGACTTCCGTAATGAAGAACCCAGTTCACCACCTGAAGAATTTCACTCGGTGATTGAAGACATCCTGTGTGGCCCTGCCTCGGCTGCACCTACAAATTCTCCTGGCATCCAGTCGTCCCACCAGCAAGAGATTGCAATTTGATTCTTCATTGGCGGTTCGCGGAGGGCCGTGGGGCCTGCTGCCGGAATGGTAATTATCGTTTACTAAGCAGGTGTTGCGATTTATTGCTCCTTTATCACAATGCAGATTTGTGGTGCATTGGGCAATCCATTTTCAATTTGGTTCCCTGCCTGAGATAAATGAACAGATGTCCATTGATTTCCCCCCACTGCAGTCGCACGCCTTGTTTACACCTGACAGCCAGGACTTTATAGCCCAATGATTATTCGAAGTAAAGCGCGTTATAATTAGCAATTTTTTAATTAGTCTGACAATTGCCAGGCCAGTCACTAAGCCTCTAATTTTACATGTCTCATACACCGCTGCTTCCTTCTTCAGTTGTCAACATTCATTGAAGTGAGTCAGCTCAAACGATAGCACGGCTCTTGAGCTGAATCAGTACAGCCCTCCACCCTTGCCAAGAGCCACTCATCATTTATCCCACTGCCCTTTAGACACTCAGGTTTTTTTTCTTATTGACCAGCCCCAAGCACTAACAATTCAGCCAAAGTGTTGTCCATTCCGACTTAATTTGCTGATTATTGTAGTCTGGGCACATTTCTAAAAGTGCCTATGGCTTATTAACATTGACACATTGCCACTTCTAACCAATCTCCGTTTAGATTTCTCTTTCCTGACTAATGAAGGACCAGATCAGATTTCTATCTTCCAAACCCCCTGTAATGCTGTTCTGTTCCGCAGTTATTTTGGTTTCTTTCTGTAACAGCACGGAAAGACCCTGAGTGCTTGTCACCTCCCTTTGTGTTTCTGATTCTATTTGACAAGATCACAAAGCTCCGAGCAGCTTTGCAGGACGCCGCTCTCCAGCTGGTTATCAAACTATAAATATACATATATACGACTAGTCCTGCCAGTCCCAATGCGCGCTAATGAAAGAAGTCAAGTGGCGCATGGTGGTTCTGACCCCACATGTGCTGCTGTCACCGGTGATTTAATTACGCCTCCGACAAAGGTCCTTTTGTTTTATTGTCTGCGTCCTATCAGTCTTCATTCTCTTGTGGCTCTGACTGTCAGAGCCAAAGAGACATGCTGTGCATTCCTGTAATTTGCCATTTCTTCATTTCTGACTGACTCTGGAGGGATGCAGGAGGTCTTGCTTGAAACCAGATTAACCACAGACCATGTTTTTACTTAGACCTGCACCTGATTTTTAACTCAGAAAAGGAAGGAAGTACAGTATATAACAGAAGACCCTTGGGGCAACAGATAAAGAAAAATGGAGCATTGAAATTCAGGATGGAGACGGAGGGATGATAAATGTAGAGCCGGCAAGTCGGTTGCAGAAAGGTGAGGGGGCACACTAGGAAGTGTTGCATACATGACGTCTTTCCTACAGACGTCCCACTGGGTCGTCAGGTTATCCACAGCTGGTTCCTCAAGGAACTGACTGGGCTTTAGGGAAACGGAGACTTGCAGGAGGTGCAACAGAAAGATGGATGTCGAGAGGAGGAAGAGAAGAAGGAGGAGGGAAAGTGGGGTTAAGCGGTGAGGTGACTTGCTGTCCTAGTTTACGAAAGGACAGAATGATGGATGGAGCGTGGAGGCTGTGAAGTAAAGACAGAGGGCGGTTGAGCAAAGAGACAGGTAAAGCATGTAAAAATGGAGTCTTGACTTTTATTTGTTTCGACAGCTGATGGAAAGGTTAGATGTGTTTTTTTTTTTTGTCTGATGTTTTGTCTGGTTTATAAGGACAGAAACCACAGATGTAAGCATCAGACCTTGCGGAGTTGACCTTAAGCTCCACTGAACACAATGACAAAGAGGTGACCACCATATCAGGACTGTCTTTGGTCTACACTAGGAGGCTGGGAATGAGAGGATTATGTCAGGCATATCTGAAGTACCTTATATGGACAGAATTATTTGGCCAAACCTGGAATGACAATGTATTTAAATATATATACTTTAAAAGGGAGTTGGTCCCCTTTTTGCAGCTGTAACAGCTTCCACTCTTCTTGGAAGGCTGTCCACATGATTTTGGAGTGTTTATGTGCTCATTCATTCTGTAGAGCATTTAAGTGGTCAGGGACGGATGTTGGACGAGAAGGCCTGGCTTACAATTTCCATTCCAGTTCATTCCAAAGGTGCTTGATGGGGTTGAGGTCAGGGCTCTGTGTTAGGGCCAGTCAAGTTCTTTAATTCAATAATTAACCTAATAATTTTTTCCATAAAGTGTAGATTTCAAAGAGCCAAAAGCGTTCAGTAGGGAGAAGTGGAGTAGTGTTGATTTCAACTAGTTTGGAGTAAACTGAGGAAGGACTGCTGCATGGCTGAGGTTTCTCAGCTTGAGGTTGATGAGCACAATCTTTGGCAACTATCAGTAAGCGATTCACTAAGGCCCTGCTGTTTCAGCTACACAAACCACTGCACTCCGTGTGCTCCCTGTAGTGCTGCTGAGAAAGCATGCCAGGTTGAATTAGCCAATAAACATACAAATATTCACCTATCACTCTCCCCCCATGAATTTTATTTTTATGCTGAGGAAAAAATGACACCAACAGGGCTTTAAGAAAACTCGGTGAAGATTCCCAGCATGGTTACAAAAGGACCTTCTGAAGCATCTATTTTATCGTTAATTCACCACTACAGTTTGGAAGAAATTCAATGTGTCATTGCAAGAAGGGAATTCCCCAGCCGCAGAAGAGGCGTCAGATGGAAGAAGACAGATATGAGCATCTGAATCCAGGAAAGCAGATGTTTTATGAGATGCTGACGCACTGGATCTGCAAAAAGTTATCTGCTGAAGTGTGTATGTTCATTGAAGCGGGTACAAATTCCAATAAAGCCCATGTAGCTAGAAATACTGTACTAGCATGCCTTATAGAATGCAGGTTGTGTTGCGAGTGAGAGCTCTAGGCTGAATTGGTGATGGCTAAAAGTAGAGCAGCTATACAGCTGTGAAGCCTCATCAAGGGACCCTGTTATCGGTGCCACTGTGTTGTTTTTTTTTGTCACTGAAAAAGTAAAGACATGTTCTTGCTGGAGAACGAGATCCCTGTTGCAACTTGTCTGATGGCACCTGATGGTGAAATGTACGTGTGTATTTTGGGGAAAGCAGGAAGACACGGAGTGGAAGTCAGGGAGATCTCACCATCAGTGCCTGGGAAATAGCAGGAGCTCGCTCATTTCCATGAGGCAAAGCTGTCTGGAGCAATCCTGGAGGTCTGGCTGGTTCTGCTTCAAATTGACAGTTGCGAGGCTATTAGCCGCATGGTGTTGGCTGAGCTCCTAGAATTGTGGCATACATCCTCAACTGAATAAACTAGTAAGCTTCAAAACCGTCTAGTAAACTGAAATGTTGCAAAACACCTGATTCTGTCCAGGTTCTTCTGCTTTTTATTGGGGAACGTGGCATGAGACTGCTTTAAAGCTTGGGGGATTTAATGATTTGGGCAACTACACGATGAGCCATTTGTGTTAAAGAAAAATGCTTTAACGCAGCAATATTTTTTTTTTTCTCTCAATGCCATATATTGCATTTGTTTAATAATTCATTCCACTTGATACCTACTTGATTCTTTTTTAATTCTTTTTCTCCAGTATTTCGTATAACTTAAAGCTGCGTTAGTAGCTTTGATTCTTGGAGCTGGTTGTCAGTAGCGGACCTGGAGTGCAGGTCTGTGAGTGATGGTGCCACTGAATTGCATCGACTCTGTGCTTAAATATATGGGACAGCCGAGGTGATGGCAGATAAACAGGACCCAGGAGAGAGAGTGCGTGAAGTCACTCCAGATCTAATCTCCACGTATTTCACTCTAAATTATCATCCTGCCTTTACCTTAGAGGTCCTCTTCTCCCTTCTCTGTCTGCCTCTCTCTTTCTCGTTTCTCCCTTCTCCCTCAGCACCGCCCGGAAAAAAAAAAAAAAGTAATCATTCGAGTCAGTTATTCACCTGTGGGTCAGTTTTTTCAAAGTACGCTCCGCTACGCAAATAAACGAAGACAGATTGAAATGGAGGGGTTCTGTTGATTTCCTCCGTTTATTTAACCTCCGAATGGCTCCTAATGGAGTCATCAGGCACCTCTCATTGGCTAATAGCTTAATTGGGTCCATCTGGAGGAGGCTGCTGTTGGGAGGTGACTGCAGTGTGAAGTCTCATGCAGGGTAATTTGTCATACTGTACGCGCTGACTGGCATGCTTCGGGAGGGAAAACGCCGGCTCTGGCAGCTGTCCAGTCTCCTTTCTTTCCCATGTTGCTCAGTTTCTATTTGGATTTCATTTCACCTGAAACTGCGGTGTCTTTCATAGCACTCGCTGATACTGAACGGTGCTATTGAGGACTGATGCACATATTTAGAAATGGAATTGGTTGGTACAATATACGTGCATACACACACACACACACACACACACACACACACACACACACACACACACACACACACACACACACAATATGTCATACAGTCATTGCTGAATATATGAAATATACTTGACACTTAGGTGACGTTCATATTACAAGCTCATTTTATTTGCACATTATAGCGGTTCGCATTTATAATTACAAGTGTCTTTTATCTGACTCTAATGTAGGTGTGTCGGTCCCCTACTACTTACTGTTTATTGAAGTAAACATGAAGTTTATCAAAATGTGACACTTTGTCCTGTTATTCTGCACGAAAGTCAAAAGTCCCAGCAGGAATTTAATACCTCTCGTACCTTCAAAACTAACTGTTCTGATGCTAAAATTAAATAAAAATAAATATGCATGAAAGCATCAAAGGGTCACCCTAAAAAAAGCTACACAAATTAAAAATCAGCATGCATCAAGATGCATAAATAATTGATTTGTAACTGCAGTGTCACACTGAACTACACTCACATGAGCCTTTTCTGAATAATATCCTTCAAGCATTTTCACAAGATACATTTATTAAAAAAAAAAAACTAAAAAGCTATTTGTTTCGACTTAAAGGTTTAATGGGAAAAACAAATTCGATTTAAATATATTTAAAATAAAATCTAGTTCTACTGAACAATATGAAATACAATTTTAAAAATAATAAGCAAAGACTTTAAGGTGTTACGATGTGTAAGAACTTTAAAAAAAATACTAATACCAGGATTGAAATGTTATTTTTAATTAGTAATATAAAATTTACATGCAGGTAGAGGGTCACAGTGAAATCTTATCTGACAGCATAAAGGAGAAAACGTATTATTCACAATAAGAAGACAATATGATATCTCACAAGATATATAATGCATATTATTTTTATCATAAAACAAAGACAAATCAAATGACTTTACCATATATTCTATGTTGATTGGGAAACTAAACTTATACCAAATAATTTATTTACCTTAACATAACTTAAATGCTCAAATTTTCTGTTCAGAACTGATGTGTCGGTCAAACTTTTTGTTTTTTGTTCTGTTTTGCCTACAGCTTTACATCTTTAATAAATGATAAGGTTGACTTTTTTTAGTTGTTAAGCTGTGTGAGGTTGTGCTACATTCTCTCTGACCTATTTTCATTTTCATTACACTCAGAGGATATACTGTATACAATTCTTGTCAAATTAAAGCAGTAGCCTAATTTTAATCAATGTACATTTAAAATACATTGTAATTTTAATTGTAGGAAGTTTATTTAAGTATGATGCAAAATACATATATACATACTTTCATGTATTTTATCTGTCGTTTAATTGTATGTTTAACTTTTTTACCCTCCAAGTACTCTTGCTTTCAATTAAACACTCATTTCGAGTCCCATTAAGATCTCAGACTGAGCAGTTAATAGCTCTTTAAGTAAAGGTTTAGGTCTTTGGTGAAACACCTAATTGTTTTTCTTAATTAATAGCCATTCTGGACACTAATTGTAGTAATAAAACGGAAACAAATCATGAAAAACTCCTTAATGTGTTTGTCAAAGTGCAAAAATGATTGTACATAGAGCGTTCAAGTCAAACCGGGACTTGCGATAGTGCAGAATAACAGAACACAGTTATGAAAGTGAAAACTCCCTTTATTTTACTGTATAATCCACTGCTACATGAATGCACTTATCTCAGTGTTTTACTAGTGCTTGGGCACCATCAAGGTAGAAAGTCTGACTCCTTTAACAGACCAAACATGTAGAAATGGCTTGGGGTGAGGTCAGGACTGTACGAGGGTTGTGGCAATAACCCCCAGCCGAGTTCCTGTTATGTTCAAGTGGTGTTGGTGAATGATTGTGTGTACAGTTTACACAGACAGATGTGTCTCTTTTGCAAGTTGGTGACAAGTTACCCTTCGATTTTTAAGGATCAGGCATATGA
Organism: Clarias gariepinus; assembly: GCF_024256425.1. Classification (NCBI taxonomy): domain Eukaryota; kingdom Metazoa; phylum Chordata; class Actinopteri; order Siluriformes; family Clariidae; genus Clarias; species Clarias gariepinus. The sequence goes on from NC_071103.1 coordinate 35,734,369, forward strand.
CTCACTAAATGTTCACAGAACGATTGCAGTGTTTATCTTAATTTAAAAGAAATTTAAATATACAAATCCCAGTTTGACTTGACACCCCTAGTGCCGTTGACACAAAATCTCCTGATGGATAAAATAAAATGATGATGAATATGCATTAAAACCATAGAAATACTAAAAAAATAAAAAAAAATAAAAAATCACGTAAAAAAAGTTGCACAAAATAAAAATCTGCATTTTTAGAAGTCCCAGTTTGACCTGAACATCCATGGTATGAATTATATAAGTTATTTTTATTTTTTTTTGGTTTGGGAAAACCTGTCGATATCGCTGCCACTGAAAATGGTTTACAGTAATATACTATCTCATCTCTATTTTAAACAAGCACGAATATAGTTCACTGAAATGACATGGAAATAGCTCTAAAACCGTGATAGCTAAGAGTGCACGCGCTTTGATCATCCTGTTAGATAGTTACGTCTCATAGTGAAACGGACATGAGCCTAATGCCTCAAGTCTGTTTGTAATCAGATTTAATCTGTCAAAATGTCCGCCATGCTCCTGCGCCGTCACATCATCATCAAAACATCTGAGAGCGTGTACACTGTGCGTCTAAATAACTGACTCGAAAGAGAAATGAAGAGAGTGAACGACTTTGAGATTACTTCTATGTCTATGTGAGTTTAAACAGAAGTCAGTGTAAACCATGAGACTGGCTTTTAAACGTTAATCTAAACTCATTTTTTAGTGTACTTTTTTTTTGTTTTTTTTTTTTTTTTTTTTTTTTTTTTACAGCTAAACGTTTTTCTCTATATATTTTTTTATTTCTATATCTGTATAATCTTTTTTCTCCTATTTCATACTTAATATTCTTCATTTGAAAATTATATTTTTTATTTTTAGGTCACGGGCGGTCGTACCAGCGTTTCACTTCATATGCTGTGTATGACTGTGATGTGACGGTGTATATAAATTTAGTAAAATATCAAGTTAATTTATTTATTAGCAAGCGTGTAATGAGCCTGTCTAGTAAGGATGGCTATGCTAATGTTAGCTGGGTTAACAACGCTATCACTACCTGAAAAACAAACATCATCAGTTAATTAATTAAGTGATTAATTATTAGCATCTCTTCAGTAGTAAAGTGTTTTTTTTAATGTGTTTTTTTTTTATATATATTTTTTGTTTTTTTTGTGGGCAAATTCCTTGCCAGTTCCCATCCATCTTACATCTTACAAGTCATTGCTAATTAATTGTAAGACACACAATCTTTCTTAGTATAAGTGTTATTTTAACTGTTCTTGTGGTGCAATCTCAACTAATTAATTGTGTTAAAAAAAAAACTTAATGACGCATAAATAGTGTAAACAAACAGGATAATAAAAAAAAACATAGCTGTTGTAAATGCTGCCGGGTTGTCAATCCTCATTTGACCAAAAATGTCCAATTTTGTGCATTGCCTAAATTGCAAGTGCGCCCTGTTACGGTTTACAAGTTAATAGATGTGTGATCTATGGAGAAATGTTACGCAAAACAAACATTTCCGGTTAATAACTTTTTAATCGGTTAAATTCTTATTCATCCAATTAGTTGCACGGCTTAGGAAGGCGTGGCATCTTTCAGTAAAACTTGAATAATATCATTAAATGTTCTTTTCTTCCTTGGCAGGTTAAATGGTATGACTTTAGATATTTATGTACTAAAGTTATCGCGGTTCCAAAGTGCACAGTGCTGTTTTAAACACCGCTCTTATTGTTTCTCACAGTGTATTTCTCTCAAAAAAAAATAAACCATATAAAATATTGAGGTATTTCCAGATCTCTAGATCTAAGAAGACATCCTGTCAAACAGCTCAAAATATCAACTTTTTTTTTTTTTCCGCATATGTATTCCTTTTATTTATTTGGTGTTTAGGGAAATACTTTTGTCCTGGTGTTGGAATTTTCTCTTGAGTTTGTTGCCGATGTCGCTCTCGTCGTCATTCGTCAGTCCGTATGAATATTCAGGGAGCCCGGGAGAAGCTTGAACAGGACGATAAATCTGTCGCTTGAGCCAGTCAGCTCTGTTCAGGAACGTCGTGGCCTCAAAGAGTTTGAGCTGACACGTGGGACGATCAAAGCGTGGCACTATATCCCTCCACAAGTTCGGCTTTGGAAATGCCGTTCACTGTCTTTGCTTTGTCAGGAAGTGACACATTAATTAGCATATTTGGTGCGTTAGGAAACGTTGCAGGTGTGTGTGTGTGTGTGTGTGTGTGTGTGTGTGTGTGCACGTATATTTATATATATTTTTTTCCCCCAAAGTCTTCCACTTCCCAAGCTTGTGCTATAACTCTCTCTCCTCACATGTTGGTGCACGCATGTTTCCCGGGCCGCAGAGATATTTATAGTTTATTTATTTACCGATTAATTTCTTTGTTTTGTGAGCCCTGGTGACAAAAACAGTCATTTTGTCCTCATCGAATCTGGATAAATCTGGCGAGAAATGTTCTGTATCTGCAGAGGCTTTTAAATAACAGTGTACAGTGTTCAAATTTAGTGTACAATAATGTTAGAGGGTTTTTTTTTTGTGTGCCTACTGGTTTAAAAAACTATTACTTATAAGTTATAAGTTTAACCAAAGCTATAAGTTTGTTAGAAGTTTGACTTTTAGATAAAAAAATTATTTATTGACTTGCTTACCGTAGCTCTAATAGGAGTGCAGGTTACTGAAGGTAAAAAAAATAATCCAAACCAGCATTCAGAATGTTTAATTAACATAATCTTTAGAATATTTAATTGATTGTTATTATTATGTAATTCTGTTTTTTTTTTTTTATTCCACTGTTTTTGTTAATGTATTAAAAGTGTCAGGTGTGTTGTGCGATAAAAGAGTATCCGCGAGAATGAAAGGAAAGGTGTACAGGACAGTGGTGAGACCAGCGATGCTCTACGGCTTAGAGACAGTGGCGCTAAAGAAAAGACGGGAAAGAGAGTTGGAGGTAGCAGAGCTGAAGATGTTGAGGTTCTCCTTGGGAGTGACAAGGATGGATAGGATCAAGAATGAGTTCATCAGAGGGACAACCCACGTTAGATGTTTTGGAGATGAAGTCAGAGAGGCCAGATTGAGGTGGTTTGGACATGTTCAGAGGAGAGAAGCTGAATATATCGGTAGAAGGATGCTGAGGTTGGAACTGCCAGGCAGGAGGTCTAGAGGAAGACCAAAGAGGAGATTTATGGATGCAGTGAGAGAGGACATGAAGTTAGTTGGTGTGAGAGAAGAGAATGCAGAGGATAGGGTTAGATGGGGGCAGATGATTCGCTGTGGCGACCCCTGAAAGGGAACAGATGAAAGACAAAGAAGAAGTGTTTGTTAATGTATTAAAAACGGCAATTTCAAATATTTTAAATATTTGATTGATTGTGCAACATAAAAGAAATACAATACACTCATTGATACAATTAAAACAATAATAACTGTTTTTGATATTTCAGTTTGCAGAAAGAACTATTCATTAAATTTAATATATAATATTACTGATACAGCTGATACAATATTATCATGATACCGATTCACATTTTGATTGTGTTTTATAATTTCCCTGATTTAATAGAATTTTTTAAAAAGTAATATTTTGTTACAATTCTAAACAATTCGTATTCTGAATAGTTTATATAAAGTGTAGTTTATTGAGAATACAGTGCATCATCTGTAGGATTACCATGTCAAATGCAAACATATATAAATAAAAATATATATTTATAAATCTCTTTTTGACTCAGTGTGGCGATACATGAATTGCCACACAAGAGAATAACAATACGTAATTAAATCAATGTTTTTCCCGCCACCTGAACATCGAATTGTTGATTGAATCATTGTTTAAATTGTTGTTGATTATTATTCCCTAAAAGCACACTCCCATGTGTTTATACTGGATATACGATATACTTTATACTGTATGTTAGAACTCACTTGTATTAGACTTATGCGATACTGATTATACACGTTCCTTTTTTAAATTATCATAGCAAATGATTTAAACGCTTTGAGCATTTCAACCATTTCTGATTCAAGAAGAGAAGTCTAGTGTGTGCTAATATTACCAGCTGTTCAGTTGGCAACTCATGAAAAACGCAGCTGGTTGTTGGATTTGGAAATGATTCTCCACAACAGTACATTTCTACAGTATATGATGCTTTCACAAACCCGCTAAAGTACTTTTTTTCCCTCTACATACACATGTTATTCGCACTTATCTTGCACTCTCTATATTCTAAATCCTTCTAAATCCTGAATTCTTCTAGACTTTATTCGGTGCTTTACGAATGCAAAGGCGAAGCATTTCTGTGAGTTATCCGTTCATCCGTCCGAAACCATCATAAGGAGTTCCCGATGTGTAAGTGGTAAAGATATACATGAAAGCAGTAATAATATGCGCTGTTGCTTTTGAGTTTCTGGAGAAAAACATGATTAAAAAAAAAGAATTTAATCCAGACTTTTAACAAAACTTTGCTGCTTTCTATATAAAAGTACTTTAGAGTAGGTTATCATGCTCTGCTTGAACATGGCTGTGGTCAATGAAGTGACCTTGATGGAAGCGCTGGCCGTTTCCTGGACGCTAAGTAGCCTGCAGGAAGATATGAGCTGTGTATGAGATATGATATGAGCTTTCATTTTGTGAAAGACGAAATGAAGGGCTGGGAGGGTCACACACACACACACACACACACACACACATATACTCTATGCGTGAAAGTTTTTTTTTTTTGTAATTAAATATAAAAAAGTTAAACTCTTATTCTAGATTCATGACATGTAAAGCGAAATATTGCAAGCTTTTTTGTTTATTTTTATTTTGATGATTCTGGCATTGAGCTAAATATCAAAAATACAGTATCATCAAATATTAGAAGCGATCTATTCCATTCAATTACAATGCATACAATATAAATACATTATATATTTTGGTCTAGTTCAGTACACGCCTGGGGAAAACCCATGATCATCGATCAACAATCATCGACACGTTTCACGAGGAGGCTAAGACTCAGAAGGGGTTGTATCGAACCGTATTAGTGGAGGTGTGACAGGAAGGAAAAAGTTTGTTAGGAAAATTTGTCAAGACTTATTCAAGAATTTAGGAAAGCTTTACAAGGAGTGCAGTGAGGCTGGAGTTAGTGCATCAAAAGCCACCACATACAGACATCTTCAGGAAACGGTCTGTTGCATTCTTCGTATCAAGCACCTTCTGAACCAGAGACAACATCATGAGCATCTTATCTGGCCTAGAAAGAGAAACTTGATTTTTCAAAGTTCCCTTTTCAGATGGAATTAAATTTAGCATTTTATTTCAAAATCAAGATCTCAGAGTCTGGAGGATTATAGTAGAGGCACAAGAATCCATTTTTACTGAAGTCCAGTGTGAAGTTTCCCCAATGGATGATGATTTGGTGTAACATGTCATCTGCTGGTGTTGGTCCACTGCATTTAGTTAAGTCCAGAGTCAACACAGCCGTCTACTAGGAGATTTTAGAGCACTTCATGCTTCTGTCTGCTGAAAAGCTTCATAAAGATCCTTCATCGAATCATATCAAGGTTCAATTTTTAATTAAATTACCAACAAAACTATTTTTCTTTTTATATATTATGTTTTTAACCCATTACCAGATCCGTTTATTAAGTGATTTTCTTGTTAGAATTATTTTCCCCCCACTAATGAATACCAGCAGGATTTTTACATGTGCAACAATTTCAAATTGTGGAATAAAAAAAAAAAAAAAAAAACAGCCTACTGTACTCTATTATTCCAAGAATGTCATTTATTGATAATAATCATCAGGAGCATCAATATAATATTGCTCTTTAAATAATGCACTTTTATATCCTAAGCAAAGATAAATAGTTCCTTTCTACTGTCTGAATGTTGAGTTATTATATGTAATGTTTATTTTATACAATGATTTGTTATTATTTGTATTTTCACTTCCTTGGGACAGACCCTGTCCCTATTATTTGTGATCCACTCACAACTGCACCAGGACATGGGCTAAAATAAATGTAATATAGACAGGAAATGCTGATGTTGTGCATACACGGTGTACTCTCTGCATAATGTAACCCAGAAATACAGAAGTGTGTGAATCTTGTTTTAATGTCTAGATTATATCAGGAATTCACAGTTCAGTATGAACTAACACACACACACACACACACACACACACATGCACATACGTCAAACTTTATGCTAATTGGGGGTAATCTGCTGGAAAAAACTAGGGTTTCATTACAATTAATGTTTATAATGTCTGCAAACGATATTATAATGTACCTTGTGCATTGTGCATATTTATTATAATATTTGTATTATTATTATTATTATTATTATCATTATTTTATCATACAATTGCATGGTTGCTTAGGAGTTATCGCGTCGTACCTTCTGATTTGGGGGCAGAAGTGGCTAATGGATGTTGTCAAAGTATATATAAATATCAATTTTCATCCGTAATTGAATTATTTTTTTTTTTTAGTTAAATATTGCGTAGTTTATGTTGTGACTTAAGCAACCAGGTTTTAACACTCATGTTGCAGCTGTCATAGTGGTGAAGAGCCTACGAAGAGAAAGGAAGTGATTTCCTGCTTAATAAAATGTATTTCCTGCTAATAAGAATATATGATCTGATAAAGTACTTTTTCAGGAAGTACAATTGTTGATGTGGTTGTTTTCTTTCGGCTGCCCTCGTCGAGGGGTCGCTACAGCCAACCATCTGTTCTGCACAACAACTTGGAACAGATTTTTATGCCGGATGCCCTTCCTGACGCAACTCTTCTATTTTATTCGGGCTTTGGACCGTCACTGCATCCAGGGCCTGGGGTTTGGTCACTGGGTGGGAAGTGAACCTGCATGGCAGGTGAGAATCCTTTCACTGATCCGCCAGTGCCGTTGCAGTAAGGAGCATTGCAAAGAAATGGGGCAATCCCAAAAGTTCTGTTGAAGTTGTAGTCTGGACAGGTAGGTACAGGGCAGGGGTAGCTCAGTGGTTAAGCTGTTGAAATCTCTATTGGAACGTCCCGTGTTCAAACCAAATTGCCACTGTTGGGCTCTTGAGCGATGCCCTTAACCCCTTAAAGGTCCCACACATCCAATTTTTCATTAAATGTTAATATGATCTTTAGGGTCCTAATGAAAAGTTTGTATTATACGTTAATTAAAAATTCAAAAGGATTGTGTAAAAAAAAACACTACTTTTACCTGGTAAAAACTAGCTCTGTTCTCAGCAACCTGTTTCAGTACATGCTAATTTAAATGCTCATGACCTCTGCTGAGCCCGCCCCCGCCCGTTCTGTGGGGCGTGACACGTGGGGTATAGCCACGGGAGTGTAGTCCAGTGCGGGCAATGCTTTGGACTGCATTACCCACAAAGCATTGCCCACAACGCAGTGCTTTGTGGGTAATGCAGTCCAAACTGGAAAACGCTGGAATATAGAGCCTGAGCCTGTTTTCTTTAGTCGTTTTTGGTTTGATTTAAGTACGGAACCTACGCGGAAGTTTGTAATATCGCCTGACAACGCAGAAATTAAAAGAATGGACATGCATCGACTCGATTTGTCTTTCTCATCACTGCATGGGCATGAATTAACGGGCTGTTACGCTGCCGCGAGCAACAACAACAAAAGCGGAGAAGCCTACCGAGAGAGATACGGACGCGATGTGTTTACTGATGTGAAAAATGATTATCGCAAACATAAACGCATTTAGGTAAATTGGCAGGGACGTTAGCTTTAAAAACTAAATTCAGCCACTGCGTCCTCAGTGGCTCAGATGTCGGTAGTAAATGACGACTGCTGTGTTCGCTATTACACCCAACAACTGTACACAACACTCGCTTAGGCGCCATTTTGCTCCAGCGGCGAAAAACAATGGCCGACAGCTTCTTCTCACTCGGGGCGGGTCTTTGCTAAAACACCAGTGTCAATCAACTAGTGTAGGAGCGTCCTCTTGTGGTGTGGCGTCACATCGACAGGCATTTGCGATTGGCCTGATTTCAGAAGGGGCATGTTATTGTAATAAATGAAAAGAAAACCACTGGGCGGCTCTTTATCATCGTAGAGTGGTTGTGTACGCACTCTCCTAACACACGGTTCAGTCCAAACAGCTTAAAAAAAGTGCATGTACTGTAGGCCTGTATGACCTCTTAACCGCTCAGATGTATAAGGAGATAATAATGTCAAAAAAAGTCACTCTGCATAAGAGCGTCTGCCAAAATGACGTAAATGTAAGTGTTCTGATATCGGCACTCGCTATCAGCAAGGACGCAAATCCTTGTACTCATCTGACCAAAAGTGATATTGGTGCATCTGTAATTACTGCATAAACTTGCCATTTGTTTGTTTGTGTTGTGTAATTCCTTACCCTGTATGTTTGCAATTTAATTCTTCTTACACACTGAAGCAGAAGCGTCACGTCAGTCCAACACTCAGGAGCTACAAGCATTTCCGCTAAGCCCCAAGTGTTTGTGTTCATTTGACAAATTTTAGTCTCTCTCCAGCCTCCACATGAACACAGCTGTAGTTTCAATATCAAAAAACAAAAATGACTGAGTTGCTAAGAAATCCTGAAAGCACCTCTAGCCCATTAAAATCGTGTGAGAAGAACAGCGCTGTTAATATGTCGCTAGCTCAGCTTAGCGAGAACACTTGGTGTGTGTGCGTGTGTGTGTGTGTGTGTGTGTGAGAGAGAGAGAGAGAGTATTATGTGAAAGAAAGCTGGTGAACGCAAACCACAAACCCAGGCGTCCATGTTTACCTTATCAGCGGGCGGGCCAGCCATCTGAACACAGATGTGCTCTGATTAAGAGGATGCCGAGGATGACAGAAGTGCATTAGCGTGATGTATGTGTTGTTAGCCGGCGAGCTGCTAATTCCAAATTTAGCTCCTGATTCGCGCACGCGGTTACACCTGAGTGCGCCCTGAGATTTACTGCCCGTGCCACTGCCTTTGATGGCTTCGAGTCGTTCTTTTTCTCATTTCTGATTTATTTGTTTAACGTCTAGTAGAGAATTACGTTTCTAGGTCAGAAACAAGCTAAAAAGCTAAATTATCATCTCTTTTTTTTTTTTTTGGTGCTATTGGAGGCGCCATGCCTGGCGAGGTTTGTCGGGCGAGCGCTCGGCTTCACAATGGTGAAAGCAGAGATTTATCTTCATTTCACGGATGCACTCAGTGAACATAATCTCCTGGAGCTGTGTTGACTTGAATATGATATGCATTACGGCGCTGGTACCTGATTAAAGCAACCCTCATGGCACTCTATTTCAATAAGATCATCGACGTCCCTCATGACAAAAGCAATTTGTTATTTGGAGGAGCTTGTTCGCTTTATCAGATCGACGGATACGCTTAGCGTGATGTATATACCCACCTACGTCCTGTGGAATAACGCGTACAGGCAGGAGTTTCTGCCTCCTCCTGATGTTCTGCTCCTTTATCATGGCCTACTTAATGTCTTTCAGTCAGGCTGACATGGTGGATGGCCCTCCTCCTCCTCCTCCTCCTCCTGTGTGTCCTGTCCCAGGTCACAGTCTCACCGTGTGATCTCGGCCGTGTCAGAGCATTTCATGTCCATTACCAGAGGCAAAACGAAGCTTTGACATTGACTCTGACTCCTGCGCCTCCTGTTCCCTCCTCCCTGAAGGGGCTGGCACGGACAGACATGAACCTTCTTTGTGTATCCCTGTGCATATTTTTTAAATTAACTTCGACTTTGTCGCCATGTGCGTGTGGCAGATGAACAAAACTACCGCAGTTCAAGGCTTTTACGATAAAAGCGCACCTGTCTGGCACAATAAGCGCGTCTGCGTGGCCTTTTATTGCAGCATGAACCAGGTTTTTTTTTTTTTTTTTTTTAAGAGTTGAAAAGATTTCTCGTAGACTTTCCTGGATTAACATCTTTTCAGCAAATCATGTCGTGCAGATTCTCTTTTAACCCTTTAACTCCTCTCACTTTTCTCCCTGTTTTACTCTATTATAATACTCTAGCTATTTGTTGCCCTACATTTCTCAACCCTCTGTAGATTACTAGCAACTCACTAGGTAACAACAGCACAGCACTGATTCGCCTCTCCAGCTAGGTAGGCAATACGTATGGCTATAAAAAACAATCAGAAGCATAATATACTGTACAATTATACTGCATAACAGCTTTACGATGGTCCAAATTATGTTTCAATGGTGCGAGTTGGTCGCTAGTTAAAAAGATGCGAGCACAACAGATCCTAAACCTTTTGCTAAATCTCATGTTGACTATTAAGAAAACGAGTAGACGGATTTCAGCTAGGGGCAGAGCTTTTGTCTGGGCCAGTAATAAAAAATGTCATAAAATATAAACTGATGAAAGGGCACTGGTGGATCATTGGTAGGTGTCCTGTCTGCCATGTAAAAGGCCCGGGTTCGATTCTCAGCCAGTGCCCAAACCCCAGCCACTGGATGCAGTGCCGGTCCTAAATTATCATAAAATGGGAGGGTTGCATCAGGATGGACATCCGGCGTAAAACCTGTGCCAAGCTTGTATGTGCGGACTGGATGGTCCGCTGTGGCGACCCCTTGCCAAAGGACCAACAACAACAAAATATAAACTGATGACAAGGAAAAACAGCCAGATCAACTGTATGATAACAATTATATCAATTAAATTCTAACTGGAGCTACAGTACAGCAGCACCGCTGCATACAAGGATAATCCGTTCCAGCGGCGAGTTCTTAAGGGGAATATTAATTTTGTGAAATGCAAATTTCCATAGAAAATATTGTAAACAAAGATAATTTGTCCAAAAAATGTTATCTATATTCCAAATCTCCGAAACACAAACTGAATGTGGCTCCGTTTTCTTCTTGCTACCGTCCTTGCTAACATTCTTGGGACTGATTACAGTGCTACAGTATGTCTTCACTAAATCATGCACAAGATGCAAAAACAAAACAAGCTTCGCTTGGCTTCCCACTGACGCAAACAAGTTTTGAGCGGCTCCCGGACGTGCGCGCAACTCAGCTGGCGTTCTTTGGCAAAATTTCAGTTCTTAAGGCAAAAATTTGTAAGGTATGTATTCCTACTCGTATGTATTACAAGCTGCCCCATCTAATATTATTCATTTAAGCAGCATAGATTTAGTTATATAGCTTTACTTTCCGGTCATGAACTAAAATTATCTTCTTATTAAATGATTATTGATCACTAGGTCTAAAATACATTTTAAAAAATGACGTCCTGCGCCTTTAAATGTTAACAACACTATGCATTTAGCTTTCTGATGGAGGTCATGTGACTCAAAATCATTTGATTCAGAAATGTAAAAAGCACGACGTGGTACATAAAGTGCTCATACTGTAGTTGTGCATATTTGTTCTCAGTCCTCTGTTTGAATAATGTACTAGTGTAATATTGCTTGTGTGCAACTCTGTAATGATGTACTGATGATCCCCCCCCCCACCCCCCCATGATGCCCCTCTGCCCTTTGCCGGGGTCTGAGAGTGCAGGGTCCGGAGGCTGTGAGCCCGCGCAGCCGGAAAGTCATTTTACATTAATTAAGAAGGATCCCGCTGACTTTCAAGTGGCTCTGGCTAAATTATCATCGCATTTTCGGGGCCCGGAGTCGGCGCTGTTCCTGTGTTGATTGCGCCTCTCGCTGCCTTGTCTCAAATGAGCCTTGCGTGCCTCCGCGCAGTTGGAGGCGGCCTATCCTTCAAATCACAGCCGAGCAGACTGAGGGCTCCATCAGATTACCGAGCGCAATCATAACACAATAAAGAGCACGCAATGTTCACGCTTGTTTGTGAAAGCGTTGATGATGGCAGGTGGAGTGTTTATAATAAGTCCATTTCCATGCATTTAATATTCATAATGCGGCATACACCGTATGAGGGATCTTCTGGAGAGAACAAAAAAGTCTTTAACATAATTTTATTTGTCAGAACAATTCCTCATTTCTTTCTTGAGTGGTTTTTGTATCTTTGCGCGTGCTCGTCAGCTTCCATCCGGCTTTCTGAAACTAGCTGCTGGAAATGCTCGCTCTTGGGCTTGAACACATATTACAGCTGAAAAAAAAAAAAAAGTGGCCCGAAACTGCAGCTATTGCTTTTTCGCTTTTGACATGGAGATGAGAGGGAAATGGTGCATGTCATCCAGGTCTGGTGTCTTCTAGATTGGTTTGTCTAAAATCACTGAATGGCATTTTTAAAAAAAATCATTTCCCCTCCCCGTCATTGCCTCCTGCAGTGATGGTGTACTTTCCTGTTGTTATAGTGTGTTAACTTCACCCATCACATGCCCACTTTTGCACGGACACAACACCCGGTGTGCACACCAACCCAACAGCTCTTCCTGTTGTTTATTTTCAGTGTCCTTGGAGGCTCCTTGTGACCTTCACTCAGCGCTCGACGTCACACCTTGTGTCACATGTCTCGTGTGTAATCTACTGAACCCTTGTGTATTGGGCGTACGATTAGCGCAAACTCAGTCAGTATACGATTAGCACTCTACAGTAGAGATGGGAGAAACCTTTTCTTTTTCTCCAAAATCTGTGAGCGGACTAGTCTCTAACTCACTCATAACAGCCTTGCACTAGTTTTAAAACACAGCGAGCATGAATCAGTTGAAATTAGCTGGTGTGCAATAGAAGAGAGAAGTCGGACGCGCCCACGTGCTTACAACCTTCCCAAGCGTTTTGTCTGAGATGGAGGTCATGTGACCTGAAATCTTTATACTGTAATAGTGAGTCCAGTGTTAAATTTTATTACGTTGATTTCTCCATATTACTCATAAGTCATAATTACTATAATATCGTGTCTGTAATGTGTGATCTTCATTATAATTAGAGTTAATGACTGTAGGAGTCACCTCTCGGCTCTGGGATCGGGTCGGGTTCCTTCATGCTGGACGACGGTGCAATCTTCAGCACACTGTGGTTATCTCAGCGGCATGCGGCTTCAGATCTGCAGGCAGAGGCGTCCTGATGGAATGATGATCTGTGCTATGTGTGAGACCGGAGGCTCGAAAGAACTGCTTGATTTTTTTACTCACATTGCATGGTGTGATGTTGCTAGCCCAGACACGCGTCTCAGATCTTCCAGGGTTATTATCGGTTTTGCCTGGGATGAAGGTTTTTTTTTTTTTGTTGCTTTTTTTATTATTTATTTTTTATGCTAATGTATAATTTCTAACAAACAATGGTGATGATCACAGCGCCAAGGTTATTAGTTTAATCCTGAGCTAGTGTCTCACGTGTTCTCCTGTGGGTTTCCTTTGGGATCTCCAGTTCCATCCATCTCCCAAAAACATGGACTCATGTCCTATCCAGTGTGTATTCCTGAGTGTTCCTGTGATAGACCCTGGATAAAGTGCTCACTATATAATTTAAAGTGGATAAATGAAATGCAAACACTAACCAGACCTGTAGATTTCATCTCCATGAGATTATGGTTAGATGGTTAGAACGTTTGAACTTTTTTATTTTTTTATTTTTTTTATTTAAGCAGAACTTTTTCAGAGGGAAAAAAAAAACTATACAGTAGAGTATTGAGTATCATATTGATAATCAATTTGATTAAATATATATTTTTATTCTGTATGTAATGTGCAGCATGGCGGCTTTGTGGTTAGCACTGTCACCTTGCAGGGTCCAGGTTCGATTTCCGTCTCTATACAGTATGCATGGATTTTGCATGCTCTCCCTGTGCTTAATGGGTTTCCTCCAGGTACCCCGGTTTCCTCCCGCAGTCCAAAGACATGCAGATTAGACTAACTGGCATTCCCAAATTGCCCGTAGAATGAGTTTGTGAATGAGTGTGTGTGCGCGTGTGTGTGCCCTGGGATGGATTGGCACCCTGTCCGAGGTGTTCCCTGCCACATGTTCCTACAGTAAGTTTTTAGGATAGGCTCCAGACCTCCTGTGACCCTGTAAACAGGATAAAGCGGTACAGACGATGAGTGTGTGAGTGAGTGTGTGTGTGAGTGTTAATGTTTACTTTTATAGCCAGCTTTTAGGTATGGGAAACAAAAGCGGCCATCCGATGCGAAATTATTGTGATACCCCGGTGCAGATTCTATTTGTATTGCGATTATTTAACAAACGTTTTGCTTTTTACTATGTGAATAATTTAGAGTGCACCACCTGGGGGAATATTAAAGAACAGCAATAATTTACCACCTCAAACGTAAAAATCTAGAAGTTAAAAATGAATCTGAGAGCTGTTTAAAACTCGTTTGCGTCACTTGTTTGTGAACGGGGAGTTTACTTTGTGTGTGTGTGTGTGTGTGTGTGTGTATATGTGTTTTTTAGCATTAAGTGCAAGATTTACTGAAGATGGTTCCCTGAAAATGCTATCAAGGACAGTTGTAAGAATAAAATTGAGCTACTTTCAGTTTAGGAAGAATCATAAATTAATGTTACGTAAGCGTTAATATCCATTTAGCTCATATTTTACTTCATTTACATTTCTTTTGTACATGTTTTTATATGTTTTTATATGCACAAATATGATTATAATGTTGGACATTCGTAATAATAATTACTATTACCCTAATATTGGTAATATTTGTGTGGCTGGAACGGAATAACGTTGTTTACATTATTTCCTATGAGAAAATGCGTTTTGCATTATGAACTTTGCCTTAAGAAACGTATATATGTACAGGATGTACAGTACGTTCAACAGGAGTTAGTTTGCTTTGTGGCTTTTAACCTGTCAGTTTGTCATCAAACCCAGTGACTACAATGATATCATTTGGATAGACAAATTTTGCATACGTGTCCATAAATTAGGAAGCGCTCCTAACACGATTTAATATATTCCAATGTCACAATAAACACATATGCCAGTACACTAAACATTAGTAAGGAGTTGGCTTTTCTGTTCCTGCTGTAGCACTAAATCAGTTCCCGGAAAGTTTAACCAGCAGCCTGGATGTAATTTGAATTTCTTCCTGTAGAACATATCTGGATGTTGTAAAGGTGTTCCTTTGCTCAGTGCTTACTTCACTGAAGCGGTTTCCCAGCACCTGTCCATGCGTAATGACTGCTTGTCAAGATATATAGAGAGAGAGGGAGAGAGAGGGAGAGAGAGAGAGAGAGAGAGAGAAAGCGTTGTATCCAGTGATGGGTTGCAGGAGAACCTGTAGGCCTGAATGCACACTCTGACTCATCCCATACTCACTAATTTTCTCACTGACACTCTTGACTTTCCCACACACAAGAATTATGCTCAATACAAACAAACAAATAAACAAACAAACAAACAAAAAAGTCATACCGCTGTCTGTTTCCCGAGAGCGATTACAGTCCACAGGCTTATGACGACGCTTCGGTGACAGATGCTGAAACACTGTATGTGTCAGAAAAACATCATCATTTTGCATGTGGCGAGGAACTCGAGCCAAACAGGCAGCTGATAATAAGTGCTTCTTTCTACTGCTTCCTCAGTGCAATTAATCCCGCGTGCACCGCCTTTACTCACACTTATCTCCTCGTCCCGCTGCTCACGAGTCTCCGCCTTGAGCCGGTGAGGCTTTAGAGCAGGAATTTCCTAACACGTGCTATCCTTGATACTTTAATCCACCACAGAACTGTTGTGATGTTGATGATCGTAGAGCATTCAGAACTCAAAAGAAAGTAGAATGGCCATCAGTTAGCATTATAAGTGGATCATGATAACTTTTATGTGCTTACTCTTTCTCATGACTCGTCAGCAGGTCAGATGTTAGGTACTGTACAAAGGTAGCTCTGAGATGGTCTCAGGATGATTTGAGTCGAGTTTGAATAAAGCGCTTGCTTAAGCTGCTGTTTAGCTCAAGTGTGCCGTCACAGACAAAACAAAGTCTTTGGTGCATGTGTTGTTGGTAAATATTACCAAATATTGGTAATATTTGTGTGGCTGGAACGGAATAACTTTGTTTACATTATTTCCTATGGGAAAATGTATTTTGCATTATGAACTTCCGCGTTAAGAACGCGTATATGTACTGTACAGTATGTACCGTACGTTCAGCAGGAGTTTAGGTTGCTTTGTGGTTTTTAACCTGTCAGTTTGACATCAAACGGTTCAAACTGACAGATTCGAATTTTGCGACAAGTTGTCGATGTAGATTTTCTGCAGGGGGTCCAATCATCATTCATGGGCCTCCAGCCTTTGATTAAAAAAAATATACCTTTTTTCATCACTGTACTGCACTTGAAGACTTGATCGGTTTTATTTCCTCATTTACAAGGAAATTCATCACAATTCCGAGTTTGACTTGAACGCACCTCGTGAAATCAGTCCTTATGTTAGATATGTTTTTACTGAACTTAACTACCTACAAAAGTTGTATTGTGCTGGGGTAATGTTAGCACTGGTGAGCTTAGCTGATGCTGCTAAACTGTAGGTGGATATGCCTTTTTTTATGCTAAGCAAAACATTAAGCTCAAATAAACTATAAGCCGTGATAATAAATAATAAAGTTTGGTAGTGATGTGCATTTCTTAAAATATATAGTATTGGAATAAAAAGACAAACTTGTTGTCATCTGTGAGTTTATTTCTCTTGAAAGAAACCAACATACAGTACACACTATTACTGTAGTGTGTTGATTTACCACGGTATGCGTAATGTAAGTGTCCGAAGTGTGTGTGCACCGCCTTGCTATAGACAGTGTTTATATCGATCACACGATACGAAATTTTCAAATCATAAGGTCACAATTAAACACACTCTCCTTTAACGCTCCCCACCAGTAGGCACCAGGTGGTGTAAGATCGGGGGAATGGGTCGGGTACGGGAAGGAATTGTCCTGCCACCTTACGGCTGGAGCTCTGGCCCCGTTGACGAACACACATGCACGTTTGAGATGTGCGTGTTTTGGGATGTGCAATAGCGTAACAGCTGTAGTAGTAGTAGAGTCTAGTAGAGCCGATGTAAAAGCCCATGTCTGCCTTGAAAGGCTTTTTAAGGACTTTGGATAGAGCAGGACTATTTAGTGTAAATTGTAGCCCTGAGATTTTATCGATACCATAATCATTATGTGAGCACATTCGCTCATTGTTGTCTGTTTTGTCGTCCGCGGTGGTGTTCTTTCTTTATTTATTTCCCCTCATTGTGTGGATGCTGTGAGCAGTAGCGATTGCATTGTGGAGCAATCACCCTCCTATTAAAAGATAATGGATGAAGCGGCTTTGGAATTCAGAAAGATCGGAAAAGCGCCGAGACTCCGTCGAGAATCAGATCACAACATCTCGGACGTGCGCTATAATAAGAAGTAGAAGAATGCCTGTGCGCTTCGGCTGTTGTGAATTCATTCCGCTTTCGTGTGGTATCGGCCACCGCCCCTCTTTGTTACGCTCCTCTATGATGGAATTGGATTTTTCTCCCTTTTTTTTTTCTTTTTTCTTCTTTTTCTTGCCTCTTTTTTCCCCCTCACTGATTTCTTTCAGTCTTTGCCCGTGGCCGACTTCACAGTCTCCCCAGTGGGAACCTTAATTAGTTCGAATGATATTCTTACAAAAGGTTCGAGATGAACATCTTATTCCATTATTTGAATAGCATTGATATAAAATAAAGTAAAGAGAAGCAGCAGTGTCCTGGTGAAGGACACGCGGACAGGCTGGACGTGTGCCAGTTAAGCGAGTGGTGGGAAGAGTTGTAGAGTTGTCATTTTCAATATAAAATCTGATGGCGGGATAATAACTTGGTCAGGGTTGAGTCCTCTGGCCTCATCATTACCAACCTGCTACAAGTCGCTCATGCAGCAAATTTCCTCCTCTCTGATGTTTGCTGACAGGGAATTTCAAGTGCCTGCTTATGCATGCATTACCACTTATAAAAGGCATGCATTTAGCGTTTTTTTTTTTCACTTAAAATGGCAAAGTGGCCTTTACTTCTTAGCCTCGCATACATTCAATCCCACTAACAAAATTAACAGGAGTTATACTGGCATGCAAGCTCAGTTCCACAGCATAAAAGGTCACAGATTTAATAGCTTTTTTTTTAACGTTCATGTAATTGTTTCTGTTTTACTCGCGCTGTGCGTGTGCTTAAACTGGATTAACCTATACAGTTCGATAGCTTAATGTTATTATATGTGGCTTTTGCTGCCTGGAAATAAAAAAACACCAACATACCATGTTTACTTCTATGCAGCTTTCCTTCACTATTTCTAAAAAATATTAAACTGTACAATCAAAAGCTAATTGTATTGTTGTTTAGCCGTTCCAAATCCATGCTAGCTAGCTAACCGTTGATTTTTTCTTTCCCCATTTTAAATCGCCAGCATACAAACAACTGCCTGCCGGCTGTGCTGCATGAACCTCGCAAAGCAGCGCGGACCCGAGCGTAATCCTTCTTCTTGGAGCCGTGGCAGCGTTAAACTAGCTGGAATGAGTGTGGCGCGCTGGCTAAATGGAGGGAAACAGCCATTCACAATGGCCCTATAAAGTGGCTGTCTTGTAAACTGCTAGGATTACAGGGAGGAAATGCCTGCCTCATGCCTGTAGAGACAAAAAAAAAAAAAAACTGAGCCAGCTAAGCCTATGCGTTCTACTGCACACCGTTCAGCTCCCACTGACCCGGATCTGCCTGGAACGTCACCGTCCTTGCATGACAGAAACAGAGCAATATCTGTAAAAACATCTAGGCGTGCATGTGTGCATCATTCTCATGGGCCTCACATATGCTGAAGTTGTCTGTAAGGAGAGGTTTATTTAAAGTTTAGGCAAGGAATCTCTTTGTAATGGTAAGTGTGACACTGTTTTTCCATCATGGGACAGTGGATCTGGATTTGTCCTGGTTTTTTAGGAAAAATTATAATGATACGGTATATATGCCATAACATTAAAACCATTAACATTAAAACCACCAAGGTATAATGTCTCATTGTGCCACTGGTGGAGCTCTGAGTTCCCTAAGGGCTGTGGCTCCGCTTTGGATCTAGGGAGTTTGGAGGCCGGGTTGCCTGCCAGAAACTCTGTGCACGGTGGGCTGTGGTGCGGTGGGTGTTCTGGTGCCTTTCTATCTTGGCCAGGATTGATTTTTTTTTTTGGTGCTTCTAATTGAGTTTTCTTCAATTAGGCTTTTCCGCGTAATCAGACCGGTTGGGCTTTGATCCATATGGACATGTGTGGGCATTGGGTGCCCATGATCCTGTCGCCACAGTATTGTTCAGGTCACCTCTCAGTGGTTAAATGTTCTGACTAATCTGTGTAAATGTTTGATTTGTCTTAATAATTTCACAAGGGAATGTTTAAAGGTGCTAATTTATTCTCTTTATGATATTATTTGTTGTTTCTCAGTTGATACTTGCATCCAATTAATGTCGCTCAGTAGTCATGCAGCGCTCTTCTCATTTTCTTGGTATTTTCTGGTTATTTTTAGAAGATAACCCTAGACCATATCATCCACCCCTAAAAGTAGCGCCATTATATGGACAATAAAACGTAACACGTTGCGATATAACTGCGCAGAGGCTTAAAAGCCTAGAGGACATGGTGCGTTGCAACCCCTGGGGCTTAGCAGCACACTAGCTGTCGTAAGCAGCCTAATGGCTGGAAGTGTACTCATTAGTGGGCCGTCACCACTACAGAGAGTGTATTACGGGGACGAGTGGAGCATTGAAGTGCTGGTTCATTTCCATGCAGCACATGAGCCAAAGCACAAGGGGAGAGAAGGGCTTTCCAAGGAGCATGGTCAAGCATGGCTGGCCAAAGAGATTTCCTCTTTTTCCTCTCACTTCATGTCTATCAAGGTCCTGTTTTTCTTTTCCTTTTTTTCTTTCTCTTCAAGCTCTCTTCAAGCTTGCTCGTATTGGCACTTTAATTTCTCCACATTTGTAATGTTTTCTCCCTGGTGTCATTCATTCAGTCCCAGGTGACTGTTTTTATCATTATGAAAAAGCAGGAATGAACACGTTGAAGGCTTTTTTATCCCCCTTAAATGAGTGTGCAGCGTTTCTTGTGCTCTTTTTAGACAGAGCCGGACAAAACATATCAGTGTCAGTCAATTATTTTACCCTTGACTTTTTCTATATAGGTAAATTGAGTAAGTATACTTAAACGCTGCCGCTTTTGCCATGCACTGATTTTTTTTTTATTATCTTGAATTCAATCCGGATTCCCAGCATGACCTCCAATTTGACACACACGCAACACTGATTTATTGCAAAGTCCTGCGAAAACATTCTCTTTCATGTTCAGTAAGTTCATTATTCTAGTCAGACTATTTGATAAAAATGGGAGGGACACATGTCCAATAGATATCACTGAATTGGACGCATTTTACATTTTGGTAACTGAACCCTGGCTAAGTTGGAATCTGATTAGAATGTTCTGCCAGAATTCAGCAATTAACCAGAAGGCCTGTCTGAAACTGTCCAAGAATGTCCCTTCAGTGTTCTCTTAACATCTGCTGTAATAGTGGTTGGCTTCAGCATGTTATTAGAACGTGACTCACACAATGCTCAGTAAATCATACCGTTAATTTTACTTTAACTGAAAATCTTGCCTTGACGTTATAAGAATAAAACAAGCCAAGGTAGACGACTGTTTTACAGAAGGGCCACTTCCCAATGTGCTTTGCTCCTTTACTCTACAGTAATTTGCCAACACTAACAACAATTTTTAACTATTTAAAGAAAAGCATGTGTGTTTCATCCATTTATCGTTGCATTTAATTTTTGTATTTAATAGAAACAAGGTAGTTTCTGGTTGGTGGAGTATTCACCAACATGCACACGCAGAAATCGCTATACGAGATGTTTAAAAGTATAACATTAGCGTAAACCCTTGAAGCCAAGCTACTGTTCAATTAAATGAGAAAATGAATTAAACAAATCTTAATCAAGCATCCAGTATGCTGTGGTTTAGTGGTTTACTTCTACAAAATGGCGATGAAAGTAGAGTGGTACTGCGGCATATGGAAGGCACTTCGCCTTAAGAACTGAAATTTTACAAGAAATTTGTCTCGCCATACGAAGCACTTTTAGCATATGAGGGAACAAATCGAACCGAACCTCATCTCATCGTCTCGTCTTGTCTCATCATCTGAACCACTTTATCCTGTATACAGTGTCGCAGGGGCCTGGAGTCTATCTCAGGAGACTTGTGGCACAAGGCGGGGTCATCCTGGATGGCGTGCGCAACCATCGCAGGGCAAACTAACACACAGACACACACATATACACACACACTACAGGCAATTTGGGAATGCCAATTTACCCAATCTGCATGGCTGTGGGAGAAAACCGGAGTACCCGGAGGAAACCCACCAAGCACAGGGAGAACATGCAAACTCCACGCACACAGACTCCAAGGCGAGAATAGTCCCCGGACCCCTGTACTACATGTTAATCACAAAGTCCGCGAGCCATTTAAAACTTGTTTGCATCAGTTGAAAACCAAGCAAAGCGAGTGTATTTTTTTTTTTTTTTTTTTTTTTTTACCATTTTGTACAAGATTTTGTAAAGACATAGTACCACTGGTCTCAAAAACATTAGCAAGAACAGTCGGAAGAAGAAAAGGGAGACAAGTTCAGTTTAATTTTTAAAGCAGTCACTGCCAAAAGGAGTCATAAATAAAGGTTAAGTGAGGTTTAATATATATTTATTCCATATTTTACTTAACTGACATGTCTTTCTAAAAGTTTTGATAGTTTTTATATGCAAAAATATGATTATAGTGTTGGAAATTGGTAATATTGGTAATATTTTTTTGGTAGCTGGAACGGATAATCTGCATTTACATTATTTCCTATAAGGAAATGCATTTCCCATTACGGAATTTCCTTATTTCTAGAATCCTCTGGATCGGATTCAATTTGTATGCCGGGTACCACTGTATAATGCTAGTCATGATCAGCAAGCATAAGCAAGCATGAGCTCACATTTTGCATAATCTTAATTTGTCCCTGCTACCTCGGACTCATGCAGTGTAACTCATTATTGTAAAATGATATCAGTGAGAACATGGCCTATTTCTGTCGATTTAGTTTTGCCCCGAGTCGGTCTTAAAATGTGCAGAAAAGGAAAAAGGCCTGCAGTGATTAATGTACCCTCTATAGCTCTACTCTATAAGAGTGCCACCCCTTACTGGTGTCACACAAAAGACTCCCAGCAGCCCCCCATGTAGATCCCATTAAAGCCCGCTGGATTCGGCCCCTCTCTGTGAATCACGGCTAGCCTCGTCATCCCGGGCAGCTGTAATAACTCCATTTAAAAAGAAAAAAAAAAAGAAGCTCTCTTAATTAGCTGACACTGCAATGAGTGCTGTCTTCAGGCGTGTGTTTAATAAGAGTGCGTGACAAGCTTTGCCTTGATGCCAGTAAACAGGCTTTCTGAAGAGTAATGACTCTGATAAAGTTACATTATGTACATTATGTACATCTGTAATGCCTGTAGAGCATTGGGGGAGGTAAACACTTCACAGTCATTTGTATGCTGATTATTATTGATATAATTTGACGCATAGAGATGAAAGCATGATCCAGAGTCACAACACTGAAACGGAGCGCTGAAGCTGCCGAGTAGAAACGACGAGAGCTTCCATTCGTCCTGTCTGTCTCTCGTTTTTGAGGAACGTGTCTTGAGATAAGCATGCAGAAACAAGCTATTTGACTTTGTTGTCAGCTTGTCATATCGTCTCTGATTTTTTGCGACATCCATCCACAAATCTTTTGAAATGCTGTTTCTATTTTTATCGAGGCTTTATTGGATAGTAGGATCTTTGAAAGGAATTTAATTATTGAAATGTTTAATGACTACTATCACTGACTGAATGAGCATCAGATGTAGTTCTACACTACTACTGTGTATCACTTTCGTGAACAAAGAATATCACTAATATTATATCAGTTCTTTTTAAGATTTTGTTTTGCATAATTCTTATCAATGTGGCCATAGGTGAAGTTTTTTTCCCCTAATGAGTGAGATGTATGTATTGGCTCAGCTGGTTAAGTCCCCCGGGAGCTGATTGGAGGGTCAGGGGTTAGAGCCTTGCCATGGCTAGGCCTCACTATTGGTTCCTTGGACGAGATGCTTAACCAAATCCAGCCATTGCAAGGCCCAATCCAGCCATTGCATGCGGTGCAGATCCCAAGACCGGTTAGAAAGAATGGGAAGGTTGCAACAGGAAAGGCATCCAGCATAAAACCTGTGCCAGATATCAAGGATCAGAAGCTCCAATGTGGTGACACCTGAGATAAAAGGGACAAAGTCCAATAAAAAAAAGAAGTAATACATGTACATTTTTAGTCAGGTTCACATGCTTGTTCGGAGGCAACAGGATGAATGCTATTGTTCCCATACTCACTCAAGTGCATTAGTACATCTGGAAGATTAATATGACCGTGCATAACATTACTAATCATTTTAACAGGTCAACTTGGAAAGCAGGTGGACAGGAATGCTAAGGCTCTAAGATCCTGTTTAGTGAATTTCGTGTTTAAACCCACTGACGAGCACTATTAAAAATGCGGTGACACTTGTCATGAGCTATGTCTCTAACTGGAAACTCAGACCTTATATTCAGATTGGCTGCTAATCAAAAATGGGTTGAAGATCAATTAAAAGGTTAAAAATTCCAACACTGGGCCTCCGAGTGGCGCAGTGGTAAAGCGCTCGCCCTATCATCCGGATATGGCGAGTTTGATTCCCGGGTGATGCTGTAACCTCTCGCAGCCGGAGGTCTAGAGAGAGCTGATTGGCCGAGCTCTTTCAGAGGGGAGGGATGAGAGTTACTTAGTGCTCCCACATTAATCACATTGGCTCTACAGCCAATCAGGGGCGTCTGTGAGCTCGCGCAAGTGGAAGGAAAGGATAGCTCTGTCCTCCGAGTGTTTTACTTCGCCCCCAACGGGGCGTGAGCGCGCAGTTCGAAAAGACGGCATCACGTGGTTCAGAGAAAACACGTGATAGTCTTCAGCTCCCGCGACTGAGTTGTAGTGGTAGCAGCTTAATGTGGGAGCCCCCTAGTGATGGGGAGGAATTGGACATGACTAAATTAGGGAGAAAAATCAGGGAAAAAAAAAAAAAAAAAAAAAATTCCACCTAAACATCCGCTCCACAAGCTGTCTAGGTATTGGATCAGAGAGACGCCTAGGACTAGCCATGTTGTGTGTGTACAGTATGTAGTTAAAACCAAGTATAAGTCAGTCTTTAGGAAACCAAGATTCAACACATATTTGGCGACAGCATACAACACTACAACATAAAGACGCAATTGCATGTAAATTTAAATAATAATAATAATAATAATAATAATAATAGGCACAAATTTGCACATAGTAGGAATAGTGGAAATGATTTATTATGATATTAATAGTACAGTGTATTGCAAGTAGGAATTCAGAGAATCATAAGGATTAACACCCAGGGCAAAAACATTACCAGTATTATCTGCCACCAAGTCCCAAATGTCTTTTTATTAATATACTGTATGTCGGGTATAACATAATGTCATTATACACTCCCTGTAGTAATTCTAGTTCTCTATACATGTGTGGTACTTTCATTAGGAGGTCATTTAGATTCAGCCACAGCTTCAACACGATCATTAGGAATAAGTAGATATTATATTTAAATAAAGTATGCAACGGTATAAATAATCTTGGGATGAGTCATTTAACCCACTTACACCCACTTTAGCTGACTAAATGGAGAAGAGATCTCAAACTTCAAATGGAATCTGGATCCTCTGCCGATGGATGTAGACTATGTACATAAACAGCGTAAAACTTCTAACAGAATTCTTCTGATGTAATTATTTTTAGTGCCAGAAGTAGATTTAGCATTAAACACATAAAATATTTACAGCAAAACCTCGCGGAGCATGTGTTCGAATAGCGGTTTGTGTTAGAGCGATTTGTACCGGAGCGCCGTACACAATCTAGCAGATGATGGTAGATTAGCATGATATTCCTCCCAGGTAATTAATCAGGACACCTGCCTCACACTGTCTCCCTGTAGCACTTATCCAGCAGCGCTGACACTCTCCCAGCATCCCCTGTCTTCGGCCTCGTCGTCGTCGTCCTGATAAGCTGGGCACATTTTTCCCAGGAAGGCATGCGAAGTGGCAGGTGGGGAAGCATTAAGTCGTTGTGCATTCACTGCCTGTTATCTAAGCAGAAGGAGCTGAAGAGGGACTCGCGCTATTACAAACTGACAATGCTGACCGACAAAAACCCCCTACCTCTCTTCTTATTACTAGTGGCAGTACCCAAAGTGCTCACAGTGCTCTGTGTCTCTTTTCTTTTGTTCGGAGTGCTAGGTGCTGCACTAGCTAGGTCACGCTCAGATGCATCGCGGAGCCGGTAACAAATAAACCCGGAAAGGTGCCATGTAGTGTGTCTCCCCATCTCCTCACTCAGCTGTCAGGTGGTGGTAGTGGAGCGTCACAGATTGCAGGCCCTCTCTCGCCCCAGCCTGTCCACACCTGTCCCGAAACGCCGTGCTCAGACGTGACGAGATCTGAAGTGTCGACCAGGCAGTTTGGGCATCTGTATCGCAGTGGCTACAACAAAGCCAATGCAAGGGCATGGACTTTCTGTCCCTTCTGGCTTGAAATTAGTTCTGTTCACCAGCATATGATCATTGTATGATAATCAAAATAGTGGCAGCAATGTTATATCTCAACAATTACACTATCAGTGTGGACAAATGCACTCGACTCAATGACGGAATATTAAAAGGCAAACTATTACAGAACAACCAGCAACGTACCGACAGAGATGCCTAAAGACACTTATAATTTTTTTTTCCGTTTAATGTATTTTTTGGATTTTTTTCCTAGCCAATTCATACCCATCTCTTTCTTACCACACTCTCTCTTCAAAGCGTCAACTACTGTACCAACCAGGCTGCGTAAACAAACTAACATGTGACACCAGCCCGACTACATCTCCACAAACTGTCAATCAGACAGCATTTAGGAGGCACCGTATCAATCTCAGAAGAAAGCGCTATCCGCCCCTTCCGCTTGCATGAGCTCACAGATGCCCATGATTGGCTAGTATTGCTGTAATTGATATGGCACGTCCAATCTGCTCTCCAAACTCATCACTACGGATGGCTGTAGCATCACCCAACACACAAAATCACATTTTTTCAGATGACAGTATGAACACTTCACCCTCGTGCCACTTCCTGTTACTTTTTAATGAAGGAGTGCTCAATTGTATAATTTAAAAATTTCCCCATGCTTGGTGGGTTTTCTCCGGGTACTCTGGTTTCCTCCCACAATCCAAAGACATGCAGATTAGGCTAATTGGCGTTCCCAAATTGCCCGTGCCCTGTGATGGATTGGCACCCTGGTTGCCAGGTTGTACCCAGCCGTAACCCACACAACCCTGTACAGGATAAGCGGCGTAGAAGATGAATGAATGAATTAACTTATTTCATAACCAGAAAAGTTTACCTTCATGAATTTACACTCTGAGCTATACGCCAATCAGTCCCAACTTCACTTCTCCGTACCGTTCTTTGAACGTTTTTTACAACTATTTATTGTGCTGTTGCACGACTAACCAAAAAAAATGTGGATTTTGTGGATGGCAAAAAATTTAACCTTATATTAATGGCCTTTTATCTTTTATGAAAGACACTGGGAAACTTAGCCCTGCTTAGCACATTTACCTCCTGGATAGATATGATGTCTAAATTGGCTCTGTGTGGTCTGAATTGAACTTAATTCCTTAACTAACAGCCATGTGTCCAATTTACCCCAGTCCAAAGTTTGATTTATGGACTGCAGGGGACATTTGCTGGTGCGGTGGGAAGTGCTGTGGTGAGTTCACAGTGTATCTGTGGGCTCTTAATCTTCCGCAACCCAATCAAGGGCTTTTCATCACTCCGGCACAAATTAGACATGAATGTGAATTATGTTTGATGGCCGTGCCTTCACCTCTGAAGGTCCTTGGATTCTCATATCTTCATAACATGCTTCATCCAACTTCGTTAGGCAAAACCGAGCCGGTTTCTCCCGCCCCTTCACTCCCACAACTCATGTTGCTGTCGTTAATTAACTGCCAGATAAATCTGTGTTAGCAATGTGTAACGGTTAACCCCTGCCTCGCTTACAGCCAGCTTTTACATGTGTGTTAACAAAGCTGTTCTGTGCTTTTCCGATAACGCCGTGTTGTTTCTTAACAACCAGTCTGCATTTTTTCCCCAGTTTCAGAGCCAAGCCTGTGAATATTCAGATCTTGCATTATTTTGTTTTGAGAAAACATTTTACAATCTAAATCACCATAGATAATGATGAGATTATGCAACATGAGCAGAGTTGCCTTAAGTTATCTTGGAAAAGTAACATTTCTAAAATAGCTGCTTTTTAAAAACCATTCCACAAATGTTTAAAAAAAGCATTAATTGAATTCCCAGTCACGGAAAATATATCATTCAACACAGATGGTACTGTAAATAATACTGTAGATACACTAATCAGCCATAAATTCAACACCGTATAACATTAATACAATGTTGATCACCAATTATACACCAGTAAACTCAGGACAGGTTCATGAGCACCCACGGCTCAGTCATGCCCGCAGGCCAGTCCATCTGGTTCAAAACCACAGAAAAGCCAATGCAGAACATCCAGTACATCACAGCCTGTTGTTTACGGGGCCTAGCAGGCAAAGAGACCGCTAGGCCACAGACTTGGTCTCCAAACTCCCCAGATCCCAAACTAATCACCCATCCCACAACCCACAGCACCAAAAGAATCTTCTGCCAGACACCCTTGCACATGCCAGAGATGCTGCAGCGATCCTCCCCAAGGAGCCAGAACTGCTCTGGTGGCATAAGGGAAACCCAAAATCTACTGTATCCTACTGTTTTTAATGTTTAACTGGTGTACACTGCACCTAACTTTTACCCAACAACATTTTATAGCTCTTTTTTTTTGGCTCTGAAGCCAGCACCTGTTCCTGCAACAAAGCTTTTATGGTCCCATCAATAGTCTCTCCATAAACATATATTTTCTGATCTCGTTTCACTGTTCATGTGATCTACAGAGACCTCTCAGGTCTGGTGTTAATCAGTTGCTATGTCGATCTCTGTTGAATGAAGGGTCACGTAGAGGCTACATAACCATCAATCACAATCTGTATTCATTAGTGTCCAGAGCCGCCTAAGTTATGATGCCCTAATATACACCACACCATCTACTTACTTTGTTTTCTGGTTATGGGGGAGTGAAGCTTGTCCTTGGGGCACTAGATACAGTACAACCCCTGGATGTACCATGTACATACTGTAAACATTTACACAGTCATTCACACCAAGGGGTAATAAAGTACAGCAAGTCCACCCACTGTGACATGTTTGGAGCAACATCCAAGTGCGGATCTTCATAGAGAAAGATTTTATAAAAGCGTACAGTATGAGATCCTCATATCTGAACCTGAGCATCACCAATCATGCTTCCCATATTCTTCTAATTGAACTTTTTAAATGTCGTCTTAATTGGTTCTCAGTTATTTGGTCAAATGGTATGGATTGAACGACCAACAGGAGCAGTAGATTTTTCCATCAGGAAACAAAAACATACCGCCGGGGATTCAGGTGCAGAGAAGGACAACAAACAAAACTCTGTCTGGGGAAACCTGCAGGGTCAAAAGCCTCACACCTGCCATATATCACACACAATATTTCATAGTTTTTCAAGAGAGGTTAAATTGGCACTAACACAAGGATAAACTGAGAACATCCCTTGTGACAACCAGGTAGCTTGTAACAACCAAATCGTTTTTCCTGCTTTTCTCACATTCAACTTACTGTATAAATGCTGGCTGGTGGAACCATTTGGAGAGGTCACTTGTTTCGTTCCCTCACTGCTCCAAAGCCCAGGAAACTACCCTTTCTGTGTACATCTATCATTTTATATATTCAAGCCTTCCATACTTCTGATAGGTGGCTACTGTCATAGGCATACCCATAGGCATTGACCTGAGACAGAGCCTGTGGCATATGATCCAGGTTGTATTTATGCCTTTTGCGTAGTGTTTCAACCTTACACATATGGTCTTATGGGATGTAAGACCCAGACCCATTATTTTCCCATTCTTAACAAATCACCACTGCATTAAATAGAACCCTTGGAAGTGTGACAACACATCTAAAACCACAATCCAGAAATCAGAATTAAAACAGGGCAGGGGCAAACAGGACAATATCCAATACATTAAAATGAAAAATCCAATGAGAGGTCAAAAGAATAAGGAAGGGGGTCAGACACCAAAATGTCCTTATAAGGGTGCTGTAATGGAAAGACAAAATTGAAAGTTTGTGATTTATATAGTATGTGAACGGACAGTGATTACGCAGTTGAAATAGAGAACTTGTGTTTGGGGAGAGTACCCTCTACAGGCATGGAGGAGTAATGTCCTTGGCAGATATTACTCCATCCATCTAGGAACCTGTGTAGTCCAACTAGGGAAGGTGGAGGCCAGTGGTGACCGTTGTATTTATTCCTATTTTCACAATTGTGGTAGGACCTCTGGTCAACATTCAAACCCGCATTCACACACTACGATTTGGCAACACAAGTTAGCCCAATCTGCAGTTAGCCCAATCTGTCTTTGCACTATGGGAGAAAACTGGAGTACCCAGAGGAAACCCACCAAACATGCAAACCCCATGCATACTGTATGGACCCCGAGGCTGGAACCGAACCCGGACCTTGGAGGTGCAAGCCTACAGTGCAAACCACTACACCACCATGCGGCTACCAGATATGACTACCACTACCGAATCTACGTCACTACCGAATCTGTGTCACACACGGCCATCCTGGACACGTTATTATGGTACTGTATCTCCACCTGGACAAATGAGTTTTGCCGCTTCAAAAACAGCTCCACCACATGTGCGTATATTATTTTTTATAACAGTTTTAAAATCATGCATACAGTGGTCAATACATTCCATTTGTATCCCTCTCTATCTGTTTATATATTTATGTTTTTTTTTTCATGTATCACAATTTCCCTATGCTTTATGATTATTTAGATTTTTTTTTTACCCCATTTTCAGTGACAAGTGTGATCATACCCCAATGGACTGCCTAAACAATATACATTTATTGGCTATTATACTGTACAAGCCAGCAGATTTAACTTAATTGTCCACAATCCAGAACATGCAAATTGCATGTATTATTTAGTAATATTGTAATTTAACAATTTCAGATTATTTTACTAGACCAAGTTAGGAGACAAACTAAATTCTATTTGTCAGGGTTACTCAGATAAAAATTCATAAAATCCAAATATGTTAAACCTACTGTATGATGATTTATTGTCAATTTGTCCAGTTGGAGATACTGTAGTTACGTGTCCAAGACGACAGAGCCATCTGCACATGCGTGATGAGGATTCGGTAACGACGCAGATCCGGTAACGACGCGGATCCGGTAACGACGCGGATCCGGTAATGACGCGGATCCGGTAGCAAATTTTTTTTTCTTTTAGAAGGGTGAGGAGTGAAAGTATTTGAGGAAATTTGGGGTATGGGGAAAAAAAATATTATATGAGGTGTAGTTCAGCTGGAGTATGAACACATTTTGGGGAAGTTTTGAGACGTATCAAAGAAATAGTAAAATATTGGCCATTTAAATTACCTTTAAAATGATTATCCTACTGTACGACTGCGTCAAATCATAAAAGCAGACAGTATTCCATGCATGAGCGCATGTAAGTCACACCCTTTTGAACTGATTACGAGGTTAAATGACGTGTATGCGATGAACTTATTAACTCTGCTGTAACACGCATGATTTAACAAGATCCAAGAAAAGGCGTACATGCGTGAAGACTCCTGGAACGAAACCGAAATCCTCAAAACAAAACAAAGCCGATAACACTGATGCCGTAATTGTTTCTGACAGTTAAAGAGCGTATCGTGTGCAGCACTTGAAAGCTGTAGGGAACAAACCGAGGATGCACCGCTAATGGATAGCTTCTGAGATACTATTACTCACACAGATTGTCTGTCTTTTAATACTTTGTACACTGCTCACAGCTGACAGCTCGCTCTCTGAACAGATGGAGGGGGAAAGCAGATTTTTTTTTTTTTGCCTGGGAGTCAAATTTTTCTTCCTTTTCTAAAGAGGGAGCCATGACATTTTCACTCATAGCCCGTAATGTTAATGAACAGGAAGAGGGTGTCGCCGAGGTAAGGACGAGTGCTCAGGCAAGATACTGTTTAGGCAGGAGGCCTGCTGACCGCACACGCACATGCACACAAGCACACACACACACACACACACACACACACACAGACAGATAGACAGAAAGCTTCACTATCTAAGAGTGACAGCTGAAAACCTTTCGAGCTGCGTCTGTCTCCCCGCTGTACCCGTGAAGCTGGAGATGTGCAGCTGCAGGTAGTAATTACCGATTAAAGCTCGGGATTGGAGGACAAATGTGCCGTATAATCAGCGAGCAGATCTTCTTTTGGAGCTGTCGACAATAGATTGTAATTAACAAGGTAATTGGCCAGAGATGTCTAAGATTTCCTTGGTTCTTAGTTATGTGAGGGTTTTGCCCTCTTTCCAGTGGTATTTCTTTTTTTTTTTTTTTTTTTTTTTTTTGGTAATTGTATTATTCTTTGTCAGTGTAAAAACGCTTGCCGTAGCTGATCGAGCCTGTGGTTTAGAGCCGATTTTAAAGTTACTACAGGTCACTATGTGAACCTGCCATTTTGTGTAAAAAAAAAAAAATCCTTCTGAATCCTTCTAATTAAAAACAATACCTTACAGTATGTTTGGAGTGACGCATTCTATGGTGCGCTTTTATAGAAAAGTAATCAACATCAGCATGTTTTATTTCTCTTATTATTATAAGTTTCATTATTATTAGTATCATTAATTATTAGGAAAGAACATCTTTTTCTCATTATTATATATTTTTTCATATTTAAGTGGTACAGTACGGTGGTTTAGTGGTTAGTAGTTCGCCTCGCACCTCCATGGTCAGGGGTTCGAATCTCACTTCTGACCTTCGAATCTTCCGCTTCCGGAGGAAGACATGGGTTGAGTAAGCTGATTGATGTTTCCCAATTAGCCCTTGTGTGTAAAAGTGTGTGTGCCCCGTAATGGGTGGGCACCCCATCCAGGGTTTGGGCGACTCTTGTGCCCAAAGTTTCTTGAGATAAGTTACAGGTCCCCTGTGACTCTGGTATAGATATTGGATGGATGATGGATGGATGGATGGATGGATAGTTACTGTATATTTAATAATGACGAGCATTCACTCAGTCGCTCACTTAATCTCTATACCACTTATCCTATGCAGGGTCGCGGGAGGCCTGGAGCTAACGCCATGGGACTCAGGGCACAAGACGGGGTTAAAGTCGAACACGTCCCAGTTGTGTTAGTTCATAATGTCGCTTATTATAAGAGCTCTGAACAGTCATTCCCTTAATTTATCTTAAAGCTTATAATAAAAAATAAAAACCAAAATGCCATTTTTTTTTATTATTATTTACTGAGAAGTTGCAAATGCAATACTCATAAAGAAAACGTTCAGTTGCTTAATAGGATCATAGTTTATTTATTTATTTACTTATTAGTAAAATATGTTAGGTTGTCATAGTGATTAGCATTGCCACCTGTGTTTTTGGGTGTCCCATTTATTTCTACAGCACACTAGAATAAAGCACTTTCTAGAGATAAATAAGGAATAAAAATAGGCTCCTAGCGGTAAAGTGCGTGCTCGCCCCTATCACGAGTTTGATCTCGAATGATGCTACAGCCTTCTATAGCCAGGACTCTAGCAGATTGCCCACGCTCCCTCCTCTCAGGGGGGAGGGATGGCACATTTTAACTCCCACAACATACAGTAGTGGCACGAGCCAATCATGGGCGTCTGTGAGCTCACGCCAGTCTAACAGATCGGATAGCGCTAACGATGGCTTGACGTGTGCCTACACCCTCTCTGATTGGTAGCTGTCGCTGGTGTGGGAGTGTCCAAAGACAGCAGGTGAGAATTAGACATGACTGAATTAGGGAGACACTTTTGGGGGAAAATCATAATAAAAAAATAAACTGGAGGTTTAAGTTTTTAAGCTTTTATTATATCACACAATTAAACACAACAGTAAGCTTTGTCGTCTTCAGGGATAAAGATCTGCACTGAATTTACATAAAAATTATTTTTAAACCTACAGTCATACATATAAAGCAGCATATGGCGCATCTGGGATTGTTCAGGGTGATTAAAGGATACAATAATACCAGTTACAGATCGATTCAAATGAACATCATTTTGTGATGAGACGTGTCACTAAATCTTCCAGGCCAATATTTAACTAGATATTTAAACTAGCTGTTTTTTTTAGCTGGAGGAGATCAGCTGTGGTTTGATTCGACTGTTGGTTAGAGGACACACTCCTAAACCCAGTTATGTATGCAATCATGACTTCGCCTCAGGCAAAGGCATTCTGCTCTCAACTGCTTGGTAATTGCCAATAATTAATCTCTTTACAGTGACACCGAATTGATTGCATAGTTTGGGCCGCTCGCAGAGTCAGTTTGAAAGCTAATCTAACTCATTATATCATCACGAACTCGTACCCTACTCAGTGTGCATGACTGATTTCAGCTGTTGGCTGCTGGGATTTTTTTAAACGGATCTACAGGTTTGTGTAACATAACATTATCTTTTCCTTCTGTGAGATATTTTGGACGTGGCACCAATCCATTGGAGGGCACACACACAATCATACTCAACCGCACTTTACGGGTAACTTGTAGCCTAACCTGCATGTCTTTGGACTGTGGGGTGAAACTGGAGTACCCGGAGGAAACCCCCCCACGCACAGGGGAAACATGCAAACTCCACACAAATAAACCCGAATCTGCAACTCGAACTTTTGGTCCTAGAGGTACAAGGCCACAATGAGAACAGTGCTAACCAGTACACAATGTGTTGCTGGCCAGAATATTGAAAATAAGTAAAGCGGCAGAGCTTGAACAGAGAGTGTTTTATAATATCAGGGAGTTTAAAACATTTGCATCAATGCTAATTTACTCATCAGTTGTTTTTATTAGTAAAATAATCTGAGATTAAGTTAATTTAGTGTTAAAGTGCAGAGCCGCTATGCAAAATGCATAAAAGGTTATCAGGTTCGATAAAATACATCACCAGTCAAAGGTTTATTTTTTACCTTCTTCAGGATTTTTTCAAAACTGTAAAATAACACTTACAGCATTATGTAATTAAGTAACTACAACAACAACAGCCAGTTGTTATTTTAGGACATGAAGTTCAGCTGTTCTGGAATAGTTCTTGCAAGAACAGTATTGTGTCAAGTGCATTTGCAAAACTCATTAAGCACCACGATAATGAAACTGTCTCTCATGAAGCCTTCTCAGGAAAGCAAGACCAAAACGTTACTTCTGCTGCAGATGAGAAGTTCATTTAGAGTCACCAGACTCAGAAATCACCAATTAACAACCAGCACCTCGGATTAGAGCCGTTATAAAGGATTTACAGATACATCTCAATATCACCTGTTCAAAGGAGATTATTGTATATTTTGAATGCCTTCAGCATTGAGATAAAAAATCAGGAATGACCATACAGTAGAATTAGTAGGGGTGTCCAAACTTTTGATTACTAGTATATGTTAGATATACAGTATGTTTTTCGGTAGTTTTATCTCACATGAAAATGTCTGCCTTTATCCATATCTGCTTGTTCCACTTACATCTAAACATTGTTTTAAACAAAAAAAAAGCTCACAAGCCTTTCTTAGTTATGTCTATTTTCCACATAAAGGTTATTTATTATATATATTATATATTACAACAACGAGTTTCTCAGAACAAAGT
Organism: Clarias gariepinus; assembly: GCF_024256425.1. Taxonomy (NCBI): domain Eukaryota; kingdom Metazoa; phylum Chordata; class Actinopteri; order Siluriformes; family Clariidae; genus Clarias; species Clarias gariepinus. The sequence goes on from NC_071103.1 coordinate 35,769,184, forward strand.
GTGTTTTTTTATTTTATTTTTATCTTTATATGGGTTACATTTTTAAAAGAAAAAAATATATATCGGCTTTTCCAATTGTTGCTCCTTTTTTTCTTTACACATGAAGAAAGCAGCGTGATGGATGAACTCAGTGGACTTTATTTTGCTCTCCATCCCCCTCTCCACTTCTCTCCCTGTAGTCTTTTCCTGCTTCGGCCGTCTTTGATTTCTCTTTTCCTCGACTCGAGACGATCTTTTGTATTAAGCTAGATGTTTCAACATGCTTTAATGTGGTGCATTTGTGTGTGTGTGTGTGTGTGTGTGTGGTTCTTTATTAAAATTGGTGATTAAGACATCTTCTCTATTGGTTTGTCCTGCTTGTGAAGCTTGTGGTTTTTTAATCACGGCTTTCTGTGAACTAGAATGCACATGAAGAATGACATTACACTGAAACCTCGGATTACGAGTAACGCGGTTTGTGAGTGTCCTGCAAGACAAACAAATATTTTTCATAAATTTTGACTTGAAAAACGAATAAGTCTTGGTTCACGAGCATCGAGTATCATGTAGCACACATGTGCTTTTTGTTTTGATGCCGAGTGTCACGTGATCACAACTGAGCCAACAGTTTTTCTTTCTCTTGCGCTGCGGAATTGTGGGTAATCGTCTCCCCTGCTGGGTCTTAGTGCGCGTCTCTTACTGGTATAATTAACATCGGTGCACATGTACTGTTTATTATAACACTGACCACGTATGTGCATGTAAAACATCTTTTATTTTGTATGCGTGTTTGTACAGCGTGCGTGTACTGTTTATTATAACACACACGTGTGCGCGTGTGTAAAGCAAAAGAAAGTCTCATTAGATAGATTATAATTTGTTTATTTTTACTTTACTTAACTTAACTTCTGTTGGTATGCGCTCCCTCGAGACTTATTAGCGAAGTGTCCTTGATAATTTTTCTGATAAAACAGTCTTTCTGTGTGTGTTTGTGTGTGTGTGAAACTCAAATAAGGAAGAAGGGTTATTGTGTAAGGTGAGAGGAGGGGGGGGTCTTATTCCTTCTCTCTTTATCTTCACACACATACACAAACACACACACACACACACACAGCGCCTGCACGCATAAACAGAAACACTTATCTGGCGGGATTTATTTTTTCCTTTTTTTAATGGTAAAGTGCAGGTTAATTTGTTTAATTTTTACTTTATATTTTGTATAAATTTTTATGTATTTATTTTTGGGGCTGTGGAACAAATTATTTTAGTTTCCATTATTTCTTAATGGAAAAATTGTTTTGCTTTATGAGTGTTTTGAAATATGAGCCAGCTTCTAGAACAAATTATGCTCGTAATTCAAGGTTCCACTGTAATTTATAGTACAATGGACACTGACAATGTGCTATCTTGTTCCAGGGCACGTGTTTTTATGTGTGTGAGTGTGTGTGCGTAGCTTTCATCACAGGCTTTAAGTAGGGCTTTATTTTGCTGTGGTTCAGATGTTAAATGCATTGCGATTGTGTAATCGTTGACAGTCACATGAGGTAACGGGGAACAGTCAGCAGTCTGTTCTATCTTTGCCTTTGTGTTGTTGAGTCTGTCACTTTGGTATTGCTTGTGATCCTCTTTCAGGTGTGTATGTGACATGAAGGTGCTACCTGTACTGTATATATGTAAGGAATAAAAAAATGACAATGTGCTGTTATCGATCAATAATCAGTGGAAATAAAGTTCATATTTTTCTTATAACAACAGGTTTTATTTATCATATATTACAGCAATGTGATGCTGCGTGGGTTTTTTTTATTACCAAAAGAATGATGATACATTAAGGATTGTAGTTACATGTGCATGTTGTGGACCAACTTATATTATAGCAGCTGTACTGTTAATGGGCAAACTCCATACCAGCCTTTCTTTTTCTCTCTCATAAGGTGAACAAGAAGAACAAAGCAAAGATAAAAAGCATGAGGCGGGGTACACTCTAGACGGGGTGCCAATTCATTGCAGATCCCCATAAACCTCCATGTTAAAATGTCCAACAGAAACGTTTGGTCGCCATAGCTAAGGGGGTGATTTTTTTTTTATGTACCTCATCAGTAATATATTTATATTGGTTATAAAATTAATATTAAGTCATAAAATTATACATACTTAGGGACGCAGCTGATTTGAAACTCCACCCACTCCAGCTGCATTGCAGGTGTCACTTTAGCTAATGAGCTAACAGGAATCATTGTATCTTAACTTACCACAGGATAAGTGTGATATACAGTAGGATTTGATACAGGGCAATAGGCAAGGAATGGGAGACGGAGTTCATTTAAATGCGGAGTAATGTTAGCATTATTGCTGTCAATTAATTAAAAATCTAGAGCCTTATCCACTAGAGCCACCACTAACTGCTCTAGTTAGCATATAAACTTACTTTAGCGCTTTTAGCATTTTAGTTAAGCTAAAGCTAAGCTAGCAGGTTTGTGATAACTAAGGTACGTACACGTGTTTCAACCAACAGCCAGGCTCCGCCCGCTTTATTGGATGGATTAAAGGGGTTTAGGAAGGGGTACCTCCTGCCAAGATGGTGACGACCAGATTTTCAGAGTCTAAGCTTTTCATAGGAATGTTACTAGAATAAAAATTTTAGATTAGATTAACAGTAGAATACTAATACTAGAATATAAAATATTTATACTAGAATATTAAAATACGTATGTCAAATGATATAAATCTGATAGTAAAAAAATGTAGCGTTATTCATGTCCGAAAACATAATAGAAAGAATATCTGGTGCAGTCCTAACATCCCACAATGCTCTTCAGTAGTTTAGTGTCTAATCAATGTAGCCTCACCGGAGCACAAAGCCCCTAATGCACTTTGCCAAGAGTTTACAGGAAATAGGGATTAGGGGCTTCATTTCAGACACTGCGAATTACCTTGAAGTGCCTGTGATTAGACCAGCTTTGTGAGCGGCGCGTCGTTCGCAAGGACACTCAGCAAGCGCTCGTTTGCCGAATAGCCGTTTTAATAACTAGAAACGCTCTGTTCTGTGTCAACAGTCCTTCCGCTAAATGGGGCACATTAATTACAGACGTTCGTGATTATTAACATTTAGAGGCTGAAAATGTTATTTTGATTAATAGGCAAGACGCAAATAGGTTGATGAATAGCGCTTCGAACTTGAATAAAGGTTGTGCAGTTCTGGACTTTCTGAAAAGGTTTTCTTGGCGTAAGGTGTACGAGTGCGTGTGTGTATACTGGAAAAACATTAAATTATTCAAGTATCAACATATTTAAATCAAAGGCAGAATTTTTATTTGAGTAAAATATGTAAGTTAAAGGAACAATAAATAACGTTAAATGATGCAGACTGGTTTGTTTAGGTTTAACCACTTAAATTTGAATTATGTTCATTACAAACCTAATTTATTTTAGATTTATATAATATCAATATGTAAAAACGACACCATGCCAGATCGCTGTTTTTGAGTGTGTTTTTGTGTGTATTTAGCTTCTTATTGCTTCTGCTTAGAGCATTAAAAGCTAATTATAGACATAAAGATAGAAAAGTATGAATATTTCAGTGTTTCTTAAGCTAATATGTAATTAGCATGGGGAAGAATGTCATCAATAATGTTAAAAGTGTTGCTTTTGACAGAAAAATTCCAGAGAAGCTTATTAGATCCGTGAATCATAAATAGACTGTTTATTCGACTCAATACAGTCTGATTCAATAGCACTAATGTTTGTTGTCTGATATTTCTTACAGGTTTTGAAACGGAATAAAGGACTGAAAGTGTCTAATACACGTTAAAATGCTTATTTAATTCATTTGCTTAAACGTCTCTTGATTGCTTAAACGTCAAAGCGATTATTTTTTTTCTTCTGCTCCACAATTCAGTTCAGTAGGTGATGTTATCGCACTCACTAGAGATGGGGGTGGGGGATCAAAAATCGATTTGCCACATTGACTCCAAAATCGATTTTTTTATAAATAGATACAGTATATTTTTAAAATGTATCTTAAAAATGTAACAGGTGGGTGTGCTCTAATAGTAATAAAATCTGAAAAAAGGATTCAAATCAGTATATTTATAAATTTGTGATACTTTGATATGTTGAGGATCGTCCAAAAAACAGTATTGATGCTGATTTTTATTTATTTATTTTTTTTTTGTAATGTTATACATGTTATACAGAAATTGTGTGCGCGCCAAAGAAGCTACTTTTAAAGTTTATTCAACAAAGTTTATGACCAATCTTGCTTCCCTAAAAATTTCAAGTTGCTAACTTAAGCTGTTTTGGAGAGATGATTTTATATGTGCTCCAAAAATGGAAATTTTACAGCGTTATACTGTCTGGCTTCAAACGGTAATAATTTTTCATGCAGATGATTCACATTTTCTTTATGAGTATTGATTTTAAAATTGATGTAAGTTTCTAAAAGCATATGATCTGTAAAAATGATTGCTTAAAGTAAAAATTAAAGCATTCCGGTTTTTGGTAGAAACTTAAAAATGATGGTTGGTGTCTGTAACCATGTCAAATTTATGTTGCAATATCGTAACAATTTTACATTTTAGAACAATACACTTTTTCAAGTTTTCAAATCTAAATTAGCCGGGTTTCATCTGAATGACAGTTAAGATCGTTGAAAGATTTAAATTTAAAAAAGTTATGGACACTACAGACATCAAAGGGCATGAAACTGTATTCAGCAAATCTGTTTCTTTTTATCTGATGAAAATATAAATGTGTATGCATATTTACAAAAAATGAAGCACGGATCGGGAGATAAAAAGTATTATGTTAAATATGATCCTATCTGAAAATTCACTTTTTCACTCCGGTGAGATGATATCGTAGCGGGAGGTCCCTGGTGATTCCCATCCCTGGTACTAACAGCCCATAAACTACAGTAAAAAGAAGAAGAAGCAATACTCTTGCAAAATATAAGTATCTTGCAAAGCATGCATGTGGTTTGTACTTTCTGCCAAAACTATGCCATATTTTTCAAAGATTATTTAACAGTTATAAGTTCATCTAAATACATTGAAAAGCGTGACTCGATTCTGAATCGAAAACTGCCCTGATGATTCAATTAAATGAAAGGAACAACAAAAGATCTATTAAATTGCATAATCTGTTGACTCTGCAGCATCCTGAACCTCACGCGTGATCACGTCCCACCTAAGCCTTTCTGATGTTTGACCCTGTTAAGCTGTTCGAGTGTGTTATTTGCACTGCTGACTAAGTGGGAATTTGGTAAGTGGAAAGTCAAATACACACTGGGATGAAGAGAAATGAGAATTCTCTGCCCAAGGAGAGGGAAGCGATGTATTTCTGTTGTTAAAATGTGCTTTACAAGGACACAGGGTTGGACACATTAGTCGTGAGTCCCTGCAGACTTCATGCTACATTTAGTCCTAGTGACCTTAGACATGCAGCTATGTAACTCTCTCCGTCTCCCTCGCTCCCTCTCTTTCTCTCTCTCTCATTTTGTCCCGTGTTTATACTCAGTGGTCCAGAGTAGTCAACAACGACCTTGGCATCTCTAATTGTGTGATTTTGTGATCAGGTTGTCATTTAGCCTTCGTAATGCCGAAATCCTTTTTTTTTTTTTAAATAATTTAAAACCCATCTCAGGCCACAATATCTCATTCTTTATAATGTTTTGCAAGATTTGAATCCTGATGATATAACAGTCATCTTTGGACGAGTACCCAGGTCTACCATAATTGACTATGCATGCAGGATGACATTACTTTCCCTTTATGTTAATTACAGTGAGACTACAGACAATATGCGAAATAGCTGAGAGCTATGAGTGTGTGATGCTGATTAAGTTTTTTTCAGTCTGTCCTTAGAAAAAAGGTCAGGTCAGACCAGAGGTCAGCATGGTGATCAAATTAGGGTATTAATGCTCATCCTGGAGGGAGCAGATCATTGTTAGTGGAGTGGTGCTTCATCTTAGAGAAAAAAATGAAAGATGCCTACCTGTACAGATACAACTCGCTAGGACATATACTTAACAAAGCAGTGGTCTTGCTAATAACACTCTGCCAACGGCTCCTGCTCCTTCCCTAATAGGACCTCTTTTAATCTGTCCCTAATCCCCAAGAAAGAGAGAAAGGGAGGACAGCAATGAAAGCACTCAGCTTGACATCTAAGCACAATTTCTTTCCCCGTTTTTTCTCCTCTCAACTGGAAGATAATCGATATCAGCCCGGCCTCCTTGCCATGTGATTAGCCAGGCATGTGCATAATTGAGGCGCTTACCATTAATCAGATGCGGCCAGCCCGGCGAGATCAGGCTTCAGATCAGACTAGCGCTGGAGATGAAGGGGAGGGAGTGAACCTACGCGTTTCTCCGTTGCTAGGATGGTGTCATCATCTCAAGATTGTCGCCAGTCGTTCCTTCGCTAAGCTATGTTTTTTTTTTTCTTCCCTCTTTTCAATCGAGACAAACAAAAACACAACTTGTCATGTTCTTAAGAAACCACAAACCACTGCAGGAGTCGCTTCTGTCCTGAATGTGTTCCCATTTGCCAAACTTTAGAATCTTTATGCCTGATTGTGACAAACCTCTGCCGCTGAGGCTGCATCTAAAAATGTTAAGTGAACATCTTCTCAGGGAAATCTTCACTGTTTCTTCATGTGATGCATCCACGCTGCGTGGCCCTGATTGAACTGTAGCACGGACTGCTATAAGAGCTGATGGTATTCGGGCTTATAAGAGACTTGACGGATAATTATGATCGATAATTCAACCTACAGGTGCGTGCAAACACAACTTCAGCATTTTTATATGGCATGAGTAAAAGAAATATTTTACAGTGGTACCTCAGCATACAAATGAAATCTGTCCCGAATTATGTAAATGGGAATGATCTATTCCAGCAACCCAAAAATATTACAAATATTACAAATTTCCAATGCTATAAATATAGGTTTGCTTATAAAAACAATCAAAACATTAAGAAAAGGCATGTAAATGGGATAAAATATGAAATAAATAGACGTTAAACCTCACTTAAACTTAATTTATGATTCCTCTTAGCTGCTTTAAAAACGAAACTGAAAGTAGCTCTGTTGAATATTTCATCGGGGGCGGCAGAGTGACTTAGTGGTTAGCCTTGTCGCCGTGCACCTTCAGGATCCAGGTTCGAGGGGTCCGAACCGGCCCCCCGTGAGGCCGTCTAATGGAGATATGACGATTGATTCAGTCTGATTAGTTTCAGCTATACTACATGTCATTACGTCATTGATCTACAGGACGGACACAGTCTAAAACCTGATCAATAGCGAAGACGAGTGTATACCCGGGCACCAGCTCTCATCACGCTCATGTCTACTCAGGCTTTCTCTTTCAAGTGCAATCTGTTGGTCTTCAGCTGATTCGAGAATCGTAGTAGCATCTATTGATTCGAAGGCGATCTCCTGAGGAAAGACCGCAGAGCCTTCGCAGACCCGCGCTTCCTCTTTTTGTTGCCCAGCCCAGTTTCTCCCCTAATGTTTCCTGACAGTGGCGTTCGCTAGTAATGATCACCTTTGGGGCTTTTCCGTCGTGTTTGTCTCGGTGAAAGCCTCCTGCGAAAACGGAGATCAATAACGCAGTCGGAGAGGCTTCTTTCACTCCCGCCATGTTTCTGCGTCTGATCCGCCTGAGCGCCTACTCAGGCCCCTCAAGAGTGCTTTTCCTCTCTGTTGCCTTCAGTGTGACACCCTGTTGCTCGCTCTCTTTCACACACACACTCTTACACACACAAAAGATAATTCTCATTTAAGGAATTAAACACATGAAGACGTGCTGTTGCAGAAAGATAATCAATGACAGGGTGATGGGATGAAGCCTCCACTGATAGCATGTCCTGAAGAGTCTTTTCTCCTCTAATAGCACAGCAATGACAATTTATTAACATGTTATACTTTTTATCCATTAATAGTCACATTTAATAAAACGTATCACTTCCAGTACAGCAGCTACATTTAGATGTCCTTGATATTGCGATAACTTCACTTGGATTGTAGTTCTGACACTGGAGACTCCTTACCCTACTAAGTAGAGGCGTTTAAATCAAACCTGGACTTTTGATGGAATTTCTCATGAGTGAAGACAAACAAAAACGATTGATATTTACAGAAGACTTCAAACACAGAACGGTGATGAGACTCTTTGCTGCAGTCAAACATTCAAATGGTGCAAATGTATTAAAGAAGGATGTACTGTACGTCCATGAATGACGACCCTGGCTGAGGTGCCTCTGTGCCCAAAACCGTTATATCTTATGATTATTTATTATTAGAACATGAGAATTAATCAACCATATCATTAACATTGCAAAACATTAAAAGTTATTATTGATTATCAGCTATAAACCATTAAAAAGGCAGATCCTGGGCAACCAAGGCTCACCCATGCCCATGAGGACCAAAACCTAACAAGGTCGTCCAGTCAAATACCACAAAAACGCCAACTTAGCTTGAATTGCCAAACAAAAAATCAATGCTGGTGGTGATAGAAAGGCACCCAGTGGACCACAGCTCACTATGCATTGGGACCAGCAGTCAAAGACCCCAACGCTGCCAACCTGGCTCTCCAGATCCCAATCCAAAGGAGCAAACAAGTTCTGATCCACGGACGCCCCACTGAAAGGATCCACTGCCAACCACCTCAAGTCAAGTCAAGTAGTCAAGTTGTCACTTTTACCATACACAGTGAAACGAAACAACGTTCCTCCAGAACAACATAAATTTATACCATAAATTAACAAAGCTAACTAGCTAACTTAGAGACCTAATGAACTGGGACAAGACAGATTGACATTTTAAGTTACCAGGGACATCTGGTGCCAGATGCCCAGCACACCCCCAGAGGTCTTGGGTAAGGACCAGAGCTTTCCCTAAGTGGAACCTACAGAATACTGGGCTTAATGGTTTGCATTGTAACGTTATGGCTGATCGTTGTACAACACCACCCGTAATCCACAACCTTTTGACCGATCAGGATCAAGCGCACTCTGAAAAGAGATATTCAGTAACTGGTGCAAATCATCGAGTTAAACGAAGACCGACGTCGACATCCTGGATGTGAAAACCCGATTGCGACGTTATCAAAATCTGTCTGTGATAAGCGATCACGAGGACAGGACTACAAGACTGAGGCTGTCCATCACCCTGAGATAAAGTGTCTGAATTGCCGGTGCTCTAAACACTCTCCTGATGTCCTGCCAGGAAATCTGTATATGCTAATTTGTATAATGTGCAACTCTTTATAATACAAGCTTTTTTTTTTTTTTTTTACTGAAGTTTTTATCTGCCTTTTGCTTTTTTTCCCCCTGCTTTTAGAAGAAATAGGGTGCTGATGGCAAGATTGCAGGGACATCCATTTACAGAGTATGGCTCTTGACAGGAAGACATGTTTCATTCGCTGTGCACGTGGCACGTCTGCCCGCAGCCCGTCAGCAGAACTCCAGCCGTCAGCAGGCTTTTGAAGGAAAGGATGTGTGTGTGTGTGTAAAGTATTAAATCCTTCTTCTATTTTTTTTTACACATGAACACGTACACCTTCAAAATGCAGACCTTCTAACGATGTGTGACTGGATTGCATGGCAAGGTTTTCTCCTCTTCCTCTGTCCATCCTGACCCTCATTCAGTCAAGAGAACTTAGAGATCTATCCATCATGATCCTGCGAGCACCGACTAGCTGAGTATGTGTGTGTGTGTGTGTGTGTGTGTGTGTGTGTCAGTTCGTATCCAATCAGAAGAAAACGACTGTGACATGAATGAACTGGCATGGATACCTGCTGTGGGATCTGCGGCAGCTTGGCAAGCGTCTCGTCTCACTGTTGCACTATTCCCCATTTCCCATCTCTGAGATTATGTTTTCTACTCAAGCTTATTATGAAGCCAGTGACTGGGTCTACATGTGTGTGTGTGTGTGTGTGTGTGTGTGTGTGTGTGCGCTCCATGTCAGAGCTACGCTTCAGTGTTAGCATTTGTCACTTGCAGCGACACCCCTTATTCCTGCTTCTCGCTAGTTCTTAGAGAACGAGACACACACACACACACATGCGCATACCCTCTGGTCCTGTCACACACACATTAACACACACTTGCACACATCATAAAACCGGAGTAATTAATTGTGTCACATCACACTCATTTAGTGAGTTATCTCCCAGCATTAGCCCTGTTTTTCCGCTGCTAAGCCTTCGCGCTGTGTTACGCCGTGTCACGCCGAATGACTTCCTCCAGTTTCGGGTTCTACAGCTTCCTCCAGTTTTCTCTCTCTCTCTCTCTCTTTCTCTCTCTCTCTCTCTTATTCGAACCAGATTTGTATTAAAAAAAAAAAAAAAACGTTCCCTGCAGAGCCGTGCCAATTACAGCTTTTGTTAAAACGTGTGAAGTACATTTGTAATTTAATAAACCTCATTAACGGGAAATTAAAAGGGAAGGCTTGATGAGGGTGGGTGGAGGCTGTGTGTAAGAGTGTGTGTGTGTGTGTGTGTGTGTGTGGCTGCTTCCGGAATATTCTAGAAAACGCCCTGTTTTTTTGCCACTCGTACTGTTCACTAATCCCCAAACAAAAGAACGATGACACAAATGTTGTAAAGAGGGAACTGTAAAGAGTGTGTGTACTGTGTGTACGGAGTAAAACATGACGTGTCACGCTGCAGTAGGAAATGTCCGGCCCTATACAGGGTCACAGCCACCATAGTGGCGTAGTGTTAAGCACTGTCCACTTGCACTTCCAGAGTCCGGGTTCGAATCCCACCTCAGATCTGCGTGAATGGAGTTTGCATGTTCTCCCCATGCTTGGTGAGTTTTCCAAGGTTTCTCAGGTTCTTCTCACAGGATTAGGCTAATTGGCACCCTGTCCAGGATGTACCCCACCTAGTGCCCTAATTCTCCTGGGATTGGCTCCAGACCCCCCACGACTGTGTACACAGAATAATCGGTATAGACCATTAATGAATGAATGTAGAGGGTCATGTGATCCCAGAGGACGCGGGGTATGAGTCTGGGGTATACCCTGAATGGGGTGCCAGTCTAGTGAAGGACACACAAGCACACACTCATGCATGTGGGAGGAAACAAGAGTACCCAAAGGACACCCATTAAAGACAGGGAGAAGATCCAAACTCTACACACACACACACACACACTGGTGGGAATGGAACGTCTTCTTCTTCTTTTTCAGTTATGTTTCCATCTGATTAAATGCTTCACAGCGAGAAGAACCACAACTAAAAAGATCCTGATTAAATGCTTTAAGCATGTAAACACACATCTTATTAGATCAGCGGCCATGTAAACACTTAAGCTGGAATCTATAATCATAATGATCTCAGTCATATTAAAGAAACATTGTTCATGTTAATGCAGCCAGTGTTAACGCAAATACGATTAGCACACTCCGACTGTGTGACTTTAATGAATGTATGTTGTCTCTAATGGCGCTTAAGACTGGAATATTTCTTATGACTCATTAAAAAGGGAGAACTGAACATTTATAAAGCTTTACTTTACACCATCGTTACATCTGCTAATGTAATTCTGTCCTAACGAGGACAACAGCGACGCGACTCGACGCAGTCGCGTTTTATGCATATTGTCTTCCTCTCGCCCTGAGTAATCTGAAAATGTTACGGGGAAGCGATTAGGGAAGAAATTATAGCCTCCGTATAGCACAGACAGCCCCTGAAGATGTACTGTATAAGGACGCGAGGTATTTTTACCCGTGGATATGTAGAAATGCGCGTATCTGTGTAAATGTGATCTGTATACACTTCATTAATTTAAACTCTTCATTTAATGATCATTTAATTCAACAAGTCCATTAAAAAACTCCCTTCATCTTTATGGAGTGTTTCTATATGTGTTATGTGTGAAGTTTGATTTTATGTACAGTAGGATAATGTGTGTGTGTGTGAGGGTGAGCATGTGTTGGTGTGTAACAAATGGCACCGAGTGTCCTGCACTAATGGGAAAATAATCAACAGGTTGGTCCACTAATAAAAAATCAAGATTAGGATTTCTCTGATGGTTTATTTCCTGTCTAGACTTTCTTTCCGCTGGTCCCACCAAGGGGTCACCACGGCGGACCATCCGCTCCTCTTCCGCTGGTCCCACCAAGGGGTCGCCACGGCGGACCATCCGCTCCTCAGCTCAGGTTTTACACCAGATGCCCTTCCTGATGCAACCTTCCCATTTTTCTAACCAGGCTTGGGACTGGCACTGCAGTGGTTGGGTAGTGTGGGGTGTGTTAACCCCTTCACAGTGGGGCTCGAACCTGGATCCTCAGATCCACAAATCAACAACCTACGTAGAACCTTATCCACCGGATCCACCACACCCCTCGTTTGATTTCTTCTCTAGAGGTTTTTTTTTGTGTCCGCTTTCCATGTTGCCTCCCCAGCTGTTTGTCTTGTCAGTGGTTGAATGTTTATAGGATATTTATGGCTCCATCATTCCATGTAAATCATATCCACAGAGGCTACCCAGATGCTCATTCAATCCTTCGTCATCTTGAGACTCCTGCGTTTCGTTCCTGGCAGGTGAGCTCAATCCGACCTCTGGAGCTGTTCCAGACGGCAGCTGCACGACTTGGTTTCAAACTTTTCTAGTTCTTCTACACCACCCTATTGCTTTGCTCCCTCCATGGGCTCTCTGCATCAGATTTGAAACGCAGATGCTTGCCTGCAAAGCTAAAAAAAAAAAAAAAACAGACCAGCACACACTTACAGTACTTTCACGCTTCTTTCATGTCATGCTCGGTCTGATCCCCGAGCACCGCTCGACTGGTCCCGCCGTGTCTGATGTCCCAGGGTACGAGGAAGGCATGCATCAAGACACTGTTCTACTTGTAGAATGGAATGAAATTCATGACCTAGATGTTCAAAATGCTGAGTCACTGGCTGTTTATGAGCGATGACTGACTGGAGCTCCACATCGTCATCAAATACTAAACAAGTCAAACAGGGACTTTTGATTGTTCGGAATAACAGAACACAGTTAGGAGAGTGAAAACTCCCTTTATTTCTCTATATAACCTAAAATACTAAGGCCTTGTTCGCACGGGTGTTAAATGTTTGGATTAACGAACGCGCTCTGAACGTCCTAGACATTTATGATGCGTTTTGTAGTGGCGCTTGGTTGAACGCTACACCGGCGTTCGTTGGTCTCTGTCTAACGCCAGCCTGCAGTCCAGATTGTAGTTTGTGCGTTAACCTGTGGGGGCAGTGTCGAAAACTTGTTTTAAAAATTCTCATAATACGGCGACGTAGGGAGAGAAAAAATCGCTGCCGCTACTGGGTTCACTCTCTGACTCCACAACGTCGGATTAAAGGAAGTTTTTTGTGGTTCATGAAGAAATGCGAAAATTTTCGCGCAAGTATTATTTTTTAAACATTATATTTTGCTCTTTTTCCGCATTTCCCTATGTATAGCATGTAGGATCATGAGATATATCCGGTCCTCCGAAGCGTAAAATGAATGCGAAGAAAATGCACTAGAAGTGCTTTCCTCGCGTTCGTTGGGATTTGAACGGTAAGAAAAAAGCTGCATGCAACTTTTTTTTTTTACGCCGTATAAACGTGCAGCTGGACACCAAAGCTTTGTTTCAGTAGTGCTTGGATACCATCAAGGTAAAAGGTTTTCTCAGTACGCTGGAGCCATGATCAAAACTTCATGTCTGAAACGCTGGCTTCCCAGGAACTCCTTTAATAAACCAAACATGAAATGGAAATGGCTTGGAGCGAGGTCGGGACTGTACAGTGGATTTGCCAGTAACCCCCAGTTACCCGAGTTCCTATGATGTGCAAGTGGTGTTGGCGAATGATTGTGTGTAGAGTTCCCACAAACAGAAGCGTCTCTTCCACAAGTTATCTGTACATGTTCAAAGATAGGGCGTGCCAATTGCTGATAATTTACAACCCCAGCTCCACCAGGTTGGGCCCTTGAGCGAGGCCCTTATCCCCGCCTGCTCCAGAGGTGCTGTATAATAGCTGACCCTGCGCTCTGACCCTAGTTACACTGCCATATGCAAAGAAATAATTTCACTGTGCAGTAATGTATATGTGATGAATAAAGGCTTGACCTAAACCTCCGTAAATGTCAATCATTTTTACGCTTCATTTCCTTGCAAATCCTGGTTCGATTTAAACACTTAGCTATCAGGTACGATGGTGTATTTTGTTATAAAGACTTTTAAAGCTTGTGTAGGTCACACTGGATAAACCCATCTACTAAATGCCATTAACGTAAAAGGAACCGTTGTGACATGCTGCGTTATAAAGTTATTCGAGGCATACCGATTGTTAGCCAGAAGACTTAGACTGTGTCTTTGTGATGAAATTATGCGCCGTGTTTTTATTCCTGCAGATAACTTGCCTAAAATAAAATGTCATTCCTTAAGAAGCATGCTGCAACACGAAACAAAATATCAGCGCTCTGTATAAACCCCTGTGTGAAGTGCGGATACATGACGGTTAGAGCCGTGGTAGACCGTCGATCCAATTCGTTTCGATTAGCAGCAGGATCAGTAGTAAAGCCTCTTCTGGCAGTGTTCTGCATTGTCTACCAACTGATGCTGTAATTTCGAAGCACGATGCGCACTAACGTTTGTACTAGAGCAATGCTGGGAAGGAACGAGTCCCTCTTCGTCCAGGTGATGGACTTTCTGGGTGATGCACTTGACTGTCCATATAGCACTTGGTATTAGTTGTTGATTCATGCGGTCCCAGTGTCCCAGACTCAATCGAGCTCGTGTCGAGCTGTGAGACCTGCACTGAGCTGTTTTTCACTTCGAGTCTGTTTGTTCCATTTTACTTCATATCTGTCGCTTGGAGTCGGGATGAATAGAGCTCAACTCGTCCCCCACACATACACACACACACACACAGATGTCTGGGTCTGCTTTTGGATAGCAGCGAGAAGCTATTTCCCAAAGAGTATAATGCTCTTAAGAAATGGTTGAGTGAAGCGTTTGAGAGAGAGAGAGAGAGAGAGAGAGAGAGAAAGGGAGATTTTGTCTGAACTGGCTCAAGTGACCGTTAAAAGGATGTGTACACAGAAGACAGGGCTTTCTCTTCCTCGTACAAAAAAGACGGTGGGAGTAGTGCGAGGAGAACGAGTACAAATAATGATGATGGCACTTTACATTTTGCAATGTTATTAAGTATCTGGAACACACACACACACACACACACACACACACACAGATCTATGCAGTTTGTACACAGTGATGGTGCCACTGAAAGCCTATTTTCACCTGTCCATTGGTTCTGAAATGGTTTAGTGCTTATTAATGGGAGATTATATATTTTCTGTTGCGAGGTGAAATTACAGCAATTTCCAGGACTCTAAAAAGAGAGAGAGAGAGAGAGAGAGAGAGAGAGATGCTTGGAAATGTGACTGTAATTCCACAGGAGTGCGGCACGGATTTGCCACTTTTCCTCCAACAAAATCCCAACATTTCAAGAGATTAACCTCGGCATGCGATAAATGTTAAACTTCTTTCCGCCCTCCAATTTCCTCGGAGCAGACTCCGGAAGCCACAGGCGCGTACGAGATAAAAAAATAAAATAAAAAAAAAATGATCACCTAATTCACTCAAGCACAAAATACATTTCTGGAGAGCGGATCAGAGAAGCGAGGTTGAGTTCGTCTTCTGTGGACAGCTGGGCAGCTTATAGGCGCCGATGAAACACTCCTGTAATTACCTCTGTGTGGAGAAGACGCACGGTTTGTACGGGTTGAAAGTTTTACAAATGCACAAAAAAAAAAAAGAAAAAAAATGTTTTCAAAGTGGCTCATTTTGAGTGAAATAATGGGAAAAAATATTGAGGTTTCCTTTTTTTATAAGAGGACCCGTTTCCAAATGTGGTTAGCACACAGAGTGTTTAATCTGACTGTAGGAGGAGCTTTCAAAACGTACCAATCAGGATGAGGAGTATAAACGCCATCGCTGTGGTATGCAGTTAGGTATGAAATAAATCCCTGCTAACGTTACGTTGTTGCACTCAAAATCCAACACATTTAATGTTAGAGTTTTTTTTTTTTATATATATATATATATATAGTTTTATAGTTCGATGGGTGTTCGAGTAAAACTGGGACATGTGATAAAAATCTCGGAAATAAGGGCGTAAAAAAACAAGCACAGTAAAACATTTGAATAGTGCAAACATTTAAACAAACGTTGTTCGCCCGTTAATGATAATCCCGGCCGAGGTGGCTCAGAGGCCGCTGTAGTCACTCCCATAAACAGTCCTCGATCCTTGATAACTTAACTTGTGGAAGAGACGCACCAGGAACTCAGTTGGAAGTTATTGTCACATTCCCCGTACAGTCCTGACCTCGCTATAAGCTGTTTCCAACTGTAAAGGAGTTCCTGGGAGGCCAGCGTTCCAGATGTGAAGCAGGCAGTCTGATCATGGTTCTAACATACTAAGAAAACTTTCAGTACCTTGATGGTATCCAAGCACTCGTGAAACACTGGGATAAGTGTAATAGTGTAGTGCAATTTCTTTATATAAAGAAATAAAGGGAGTTTTTACTCTTATTTTGCACAATCAAAAGTCCTGATTTGACTTGAACATCTCTTGTAATAAAAAAATATATTAATGTCTTTAATAAGCATTAAAAGGCTGTATTGTTGATTGTTTAAATGTCACGTCTTATATAGAGCAATAATATTTTTTTCCACCAAATGTTCTGCATCACCCTCCAATCCAGTAGGTGGTGGTATTGCACCAGCTGCATATAAATTCCAAAAGAAGAAGTGATATATTTTTGAGAAATATGTTTGGAGCATTTGTAAATTTATCTAAATAACTTAAATAGTTGTGAATCACTTCAGATTTGAAAACCATCAAAAGATCGATTACATTGCAAAGTTTATTAAATCATCTCTAGTGTGTAGACTTTTTGGAACGCTAAAAGGCAAACGCTACAGGCATTACTGTCGTGGTGTTTTCCTATGAAAGTCGAGACTGCAGCAGACCGACCTGATTGATGTACTTGAGACTTATGTGACGTTTTGGAACACCATGTCGTCTTTTGTTTCCGTGCAATTTAGACGTTTTGCAGCTGGAACACCAGCATTAGGATCACAGAGACTGAAAAGAGGAAAGCATAATAAAGTGACGAGTCCTGCGTCCCACAAAATGCCACCTCTTTATCTGAATCACGCATGTGGACAAACACTGAATGATTAATTTCTGCCTGTTGATGGAACAACAAAGGTGTCAGATCGCCTGGGTTTCCAGGGTACGAGTGCATTGTGTGTTTCCTGTTACAGTGAGAAAAGCCGAGAGTTAATTGGCTCGACGGAACTCTGGACCAGATCAAGAAAGCGTTGTTGTTGTACTAAACGTCTCTATTGCAGTGTGCCGAGTGTTTGTACTGAAAAGGAAACACAAACATCTTTTATTAGTTTGTTTCCCATTTGGCCGAGTCGGACGGTACGAGCGCCACGCTCACGTCTGCTGCAGACTCGTGATAATTTCATGCAGCCGCCTCAAACTGGAGCCTAGCTATCTGTACTGTATGTGTGTGTGGGTGTTTGTGTGTATGTGTGTGTTTTTCAAATGTCATGGACAATCTGTTTTGCTTTGCTAATGACCTCTGTTTGCTAAGACAGTCTAAGTACTCCTAAATTCAAAACATTTTAAAAGCTCAGGTTATCTTGGATGATTATTTCGAAATCATGACCTCTGTGTTTTAACGGTTTATCTGACATTTTCTCTTGAAAAAAAAATAGTTAACCAGATAAACCGCTTGCCTTTTGTGAACTTGTTTTGTTGGAAACAGTAAATTGATTTATTGGTCTCCAGACCCAGGGTGTTGGGTTTGACCCTGACCTATTGTCTCGGTAGAGTTGTATACAGAGTTCTTGTATCTGTCCGGGTTTCACGTGGCTTCCATCCACCTCCTCTCCAAAAAAGGAAAAAAATCAGCCTATCCTATTGCTAAATCAATAAATACAGTTTAACGTTTATAATCAAACGACACTTAGTTTCAACCAAGCAATCTGATTGGATGAGAGGATTTCCACAAGTGATGATAATAGATGGTAACAGCACTGGCACGTTATAATTATGACTAACACGAGTTACAAACAAGGCTTCTTACACAAGGCTGAATCCCAAATCCCTCTGTAACCCCACACTCTCTGATTAAGGGCACTACTTGGTGTGTGGAGCAACGGATTCTACACTATATACAGTGAGGTCAATAAGTATTTGATTATGTATTTGATCTTTTGACAGCTCTTTGGTTTTGCCCATGTTGCTACTTAGACTTTGGCTGATTGTGGGGTGCACAGGTCTGTCTTTATGACAGCTAACAACCTCAAACAGGTGTTACTAATTTAGAATCATAAGCAGAGTGTAGCTGGACTATACAGTATATTGTATTTCAAAACACTTGTAAATCAAAGCGAATTGTCCCATAAGAAATCATGGAAACTCAAATGATTCGTTCCACAGCCAAAAAATTAATAACAAATTAAGTAAAAAAACAAAAACAAGTGAACCTGCAGTTTACCGTTAAAAAAAAGTAAAAAAATAAATCCTGACAAATAAGTGTTTCTGTTTATGTGTGTGTTTGAGTGTAAAGCTAAAGTAAGAGGAAAGGAGAAATCAGTCTTCTCATCTAACTAAGCTTGCAGTATAGCGGTTTGGTGATTGAAAAGCATGTGTGTATTATAATGTGACCTTAATGAGCTGTTTGTTTTTTAGATACTTACTGAGAATTAAAGCATGGCTGATAAATTAAGCAACGTCACACAAGGAGGAGCAGTATTGTGCTCAATATCAGCACAGCAATTAACCGCTACTGGCGGAGCTGGCGACTGACACTTGGTGTAATTAACGATGACTCTAAACTGGAGTGATGCATATATGGACTCTCATGAAATACCTCTTGTCCAATTAAATCACTTGATCCATTAAGCTAGTGCTTATAATTTCTGTAACCACACGTTTTTTTTTGTTTTTTTTTTGCTGTTTTTATCACTAGAATTCAACATCCTCATTAGTGTACAAGGCAAGCAATACTTTCCAGGACTATATATTTTTTTTACTTAAAGGTCCCATGTTGTACTCATCTTACTCACTCACTCATTCTCTAAACCTCTTAATCCTGCATACAGGGTCGCAGGGTGGTCCAGGAGACTTACGGGGACAAGGCGGGGTACACTCTGGATGGGGTGCCAATCCATTGCAGAGCACACACACATACACTCATTTGCACAAACAAACACTATGCAATTTGGGAATGACAATTAACCTAATCTGCATGTTTTTGGACTGTGGGAGGAAACCAGAGAACCCAGAGGAAACCCACCAAGTACAAGGAGAATATGCAAACTCCATGCACACAGGGGCAGGAATCGAACCCGAGCCAGAAATCAAACCCAGACCCTGGAGGCATAGGGCAACAATGCTAACCCATGTTGTGATCATTTGTAAACAACCAGTAACACTAGTACCCAGAAAGGTGTCAGTACTTCCTTGTTTCTGATTAAAAGATTTTAATCATTTTGCACTTTTTTTTTTTTTGCCAAGTGCATATTGTAATTATGTTAATAACAGGACGCGGTGGAATCGGGATGTCATAAGGGCATGAGAGCGGATCTCATTCGCATTTCATGCATATCATTATTATCATCATCATCATCATCATCATCATCAACAACCTTGTCACATTGATTGAGCATAATGACGTCGAGGTGCTTGGGCATTTTTTAACGTCTTGGGAAATGTATTATTCGGAACGTTACAGGTTTCCTTTAAATGCAATCAATGCAATGAGCGTTTTTGTGCTTTGATTGTGAGTGTGAGTCGTAACCCCCATAGTCTGTAATCACTCTGTAGCAGTATACACTAAAGGCTTGTCACTCTTAATGCATTATGTTGAGCACCAGGGTTGTTAGCACGCTCCAGGACACACGCTGCACGAGCCCCCGTTTGCTTAGTGTTTGTTTGAGTAGACTGTTTGGCAGGCGTGCGTTTTCATCAGAGCGTAGGTCTAGGTTGGCTTTTTTATTTATTTTTTTTGTACTGCACATGTGCATGTCTTTTGCACACTGTGTGAGTGTGTGTGTGTGTGTGTGTGTAAGACAAGCAGGCGGCCTGGTTAACACTGGAAGGGTTGTTCAGGCCTGCCAGGCTCAGAGGGAGTGAATGTGAACGAGGCTGCTGTTAATACGGCTGTGAAAGGAGGGTCTTCTCTGACAGAATGCAAAAAAACCTCGTCGGAAAAAAAGAAGAAGAAAAAAAAAAAAGCCAGAGTGCAGGTGACTGCTGATTGCCACCGTTGACTCAAATCAAATTTCCATGGATTTCTGCTGATTCTGAGATGCTGAAGATGTGGAGGTGTTTCTCTCTCTCTCTCTCTCTCTCTTTCTCTCTCTCCTTCCTGCCTGTCTTTGACTTCTCTCTCTCTCTATCTTCGTTCCCTTTCTCTCTCCGTGTCGGTCTCTGTGTCTCCGTGTCGCTGTCTCCGTGTCTCCTGTTTTATTCATGCTCTCAGGGTTCTTTTGTCAGCGCTTCACTTGTAGATTTAAGAAGACAAACAGCGCAGCAAATCCGTTAGGGCGGCATTCGCCTAAATGACATTTCGCTTCGCCGCCGCTTTAATCGTAAAGAAAACAGTGACAGATGAGTGCTTAAGACCGATTCGCCTCGTGCCCCGTAATCCTCCCTGCGAGCTTTTACAGTTCTCTCAAGACCAGAAGCTAAAAAGCGACGCTCCGCTCCTCCAGTGTCACTCATTATCAGATATCAGCATTCAGAGAGATTTCACTTGATTAGGTTTTATTTTATTTGGTTTCATTTTATATAAGCTCTTATTATACGTAAGCTTTGGAACACTGGGCCAAATTCAGAGGAACACACACACACACACAACACACACACAGTCGCACACATACATTTACACCTAGAGGCCATGTAGACAATTCACCTTCCATCATGTTTTTAAAGGAAGTAGGAGGAAATGGAAGAAACCCAGAAGAAATCGCTCATGCGTGACTGCAGTCAGACGGAAAGCAGAGTCTCGATTCGAGCTGCAACACGGCAGAAACCCTGAAGACACAAACAGACAGACAGAGATATCCATCTGAATATGTGGCTCGCGCAGAATCTTAGTTTGATTTTACAAATTGTGGTGATCTATTAAATTAACACATGAAATAAATATATTTTATTTATTTGTTTGTTTATTTATTTATTTAGACATGTTCTCCCGCACTAAAATTAATGTCTCGGTTTATTGCAACAATTTATTTGGGTAACATGGTGTTTGGTGATTTTTTTTTATTTTTTTATTTGGGTATTATCTCATTAATTGATTGTTTTTAGCTACCCACATCAGTTAACAAAGAACAGCTTAAAAACAACAAAAACAAACAAACAAACAAATAAATGATAATATCTTTAATACAAATTAATAATCAATCGATCAAAGTTGTATGGTGTTGATAGTTATATATGGTTAAAACAGAAATGTGTGTGTGTGTGTGTGTGTGTACTGTAAAACCAAATTAAAAACAAATAGAAAACAGGAATATTTTTAATAATCAAAAATGCTTTTCAAAATAAAAAGAAGCAGGGGTGTACTTTTTCGTTTGTAAATTTTTTTTTATTTAAAATTTTTTTTATTAATATATTTTTCAAGCCTTATTAGTTTTGTATTTAACACATTGTTTTCCCTTTTTTGTTTATAGTCAATGTTAAATACCCAGATCAGCCTTAACACTATCACCATCCGCCCAATACTGGGAGCTCCAACTTTTCCTTCCAAAAAGCTCCTGACATGCTGAGACTCCACTACACGTCTGAAGGTGTGCTGCGGTATCTAACACCAAGCTGTCAGGAGCAAATCCTTTAAGAGGTGGAGCCTCCATGGATTGGACTTGTTTTTTTTTAGCACGTTTGTTTGATTTAAATGAGTTTTGGAGAATTTACAGGCCGAGTCACCACCTCAAACCCAGTGTTGTGTTTCTCGAGTTAAGTTTAGCCTTTATTTCTCACATATACACACATGTACATTACAGCACAGTGAAATTCCTTCTTCACATATCCTAGCGTAACTGGGGTCAGAGCAGAGCCCAGGGTCAGCCAGGATACAGCGGCCCCCTGGAGCAGATAGGGTTAAGGACCTTGGTGAAGGGTCCAACCTGGTGGAAATGGGGATCAAACCGACGATCTTCTGATCAATCCCTCTGAGCCACCACTGCCCCGCTTCACACTATCACACTTCACACTCTCACAGTGTGCAGGTTGTGTTATAGTGCTTAAAGAGGCCACCGCCGTCAGGAAACACCGTTTCCACCAAGCGGTGTACTGGTTATCACAAAGTCGCTCCAGTGCGTACGCTCCAGTCCTCCATGTCTTCTGATTCCAACACATCAGCTTCAGGAACAAAATCTTCACTTGCTGCCTAATACAGTATACGCCTTTTACTTTTTGACGCCATTGGCACAAGATAATCAACGTTATTCACTTCAGCTGTCAGTGCTCATAATGTTATGGCTGATGTGTGTGTATATTATGTTTTGTAAAAAAATATATATATTTAACAGCTTTTCAGTTAGCCAGATCACTGAACAGTTAAAAAAAAAAACTGAATAATAAATTCTGAGTGAAGAGACGCCGGGTCATCCTCCGAACATTTCTTCTGTCTTGAGTTCAGCCGTGATGTACGGACGTGACCGTGACATTGCATTGATGGAAAAACAGCCATGAGCTCATGAGGCCCTGGAACAGCCAGTGTGTACAACAGAGCAATCTGAGCCCGTGTGCGGAAACACACTCGGTCCTGTCGCCCCTTTCATTCACGTCTGCCATGTCCTGTGCCCGAGGCCAGAGAAAACGCTATTTGTCAGGAAGGAAAAGACTTTCATTACCAGTTTGTCAGAGCACAGGTCAGCGGGAGCGACGGTGATTCATCACGCGCCCGGACCGAGCACGAGAGCCGGGTTTTGACACGGCCATACTTCTCCGGCTTGTTGAAGGTCTAACATTAAGCCGAACTCGTCTAGGCAAATTTCAGACCTACACGCCGGCACACACACAGAGACACACATCAAGATGATTGTTAGCCGAGTTTGTATGCTTATGCTAACAGATTGTCAGTTGTTCACGGTTGAAATATCCCGTTTCCACGTCTCCCTCCAAACAAGACTCATGAGACATTGATTTTGTTCATTTCCCTCAGCGGCGAACTCTCTAAAGTGCCTACTTTTGTCAAAGTTCTGATCTAAATGACAGCACGGTCATGCTTGAGCTAGCGAGCTTTGGCTAGACAAGCCTGCCAGATCCCAGCTGTTTGGGCACCGCGGAGGTGTGTGTTGTCGGGAAGGGGAGGGGGGGGGGTGCGCTCAGGGCTCCATAAACCCAGCGTTCGACTGTCATTTAATGAGATCACATCGCTCATCAAGGTTCATTTGCCGTGCGTAGGCAAAATAGATTTAATTAGCCTAGCGCAGTGCGGCGTGCGCATGTCTGCAGTTTTTTTTTTTGTTTAGTTTTTCAGGAGAAATAATGACACATTTACATGTAACCATCAAACTCTAATTAGCCAGTTGGGTTTACGGAGAGCGTTAAAGTTCACCAAATGACAAACAAATGTGTTTCCAATTAAGCATGCCTGGTGGCAGCTATTTGTGACTTCTGTCTGTAGGACAAGTATATGTGTGTGTGTGTGTGTGTGTGGGTTTGTGTTTGTGTTTGCGCTCTCTTCAGAATGAATTGATATGCCGGACATCAGCTCGAGCTCACAGCCCGTGAAAGGAGCCCCTTGTGCCCGGCTTCCTCGGACTTTGCCAGCCAGGAAACACTGCGTCGGCTGTAGAGCGGAGCAGATGGCTGAAGAATGAAAGATCTGTACAGGGGGATGAGATCGGACGCGAACAATTAGAAAGAAATCTTTACACCTGTAATTAATTTTGAAGTTAATTGCAGAACTGCAGCTCGTAGGCTCTTACCCGACATCGAATATGAATATTCTGAATATTATTACATGCAAAATAATGAACACGGTCACGATTAATGACCTGCAGGGTTTTTTTTTTAAAAGGGCCGGGCCTAAAAAGGCATAAATATGCATAGCAGTAACTCTGGATATAATTCTAATAAGATATCAGTGACTTATGAACTTCAAACATTCAGTGAGTAAAAAGTCTGATCCTTGAAAATCTATGGGTAATGGATGCGGAAGAGACGCACATTTGTGTGAACTGTACACACAATCTTTTACCAGCACCACTTGCACATTACAAGAACTCAGCTAGAAGTTATTGCCACGTCCCCCCTACAGTCCTGACCTTGCTTCACATGTTTGTTAAAGGAGTTCCTGGGAGGCCGGGGATTTAGACGTGAAGCAGGAAAACCGATCATGGCTCCAGCGTACTGAGAAAGCTTTCTACCTTGATGGTGTCCAAGCACTAGTAAAACAGCTGGATAAGTGTATTAGTGTTTCAGGGGATTATATTACAGTATATAGAGAAATAAAGGGAGTTTTTACTCTCATAGCTGTGTTCTTTTATTCTGTAAAATCAAAAGTCCTGGTTTGACTTGAATGCCTGTTTTTAGGTAAAACAAAAACAAGAGGATGGAATTAAAGTGGAAACGTTAGTGGATACGAAGATGTACGGTATATTGCGTGAGAAGTGTTAGGCGAACACAAGTGAAGTCGTACCACACGTGTGGACTCGTGCCAAATAGTAAAGCATTAATTAGGGTTATTCTTGTAGATCAAATGATTAGAACTGAAATTCTAAACTTTAAAGCCATTAAAACTTGTTTGCGTCATTGCACAACATAAGCGAATGGAGTTTACTTTTTTTTTTTTTTTTTTTTTTGGCATTTTGTGCAAGATTTAGTGAAGACATAGCACCATGGGTCTCAAGAATGTTCTCAGGAGGAATCATAAATTAAGGTTAAGTGAGGTTTAATGTCTATTTAGTTCATATTTTACTTTATTTCATTTACATGTCTTCTCTAAATGTTTTAATTTTTTATATGCAAACATATAATTGTTGAAAATTGGTAATATTTTTAAGTGGCATTTACATTTTTTATTATTATTTTTACAAAATTTCACCTTATAAAATCGCCTCCAGAATGGAATAAATTCATATGCAGAGGTTTCATAATAATAATAATAATAATAATAATAATAAAATGTTCATAAATGTTCCGCATACGACATGCAGTCTATTCCCTAAAGGTTTTCTTAAAATGCTGGCAAACAAACAGACACAGTTAATATTTTGTAGTTGCTTATTTTTTATTAATAAGCCTGTAGGAGAGATACAGTACATCAAGCGCCGTGTGCAGCGCGCAGTCTATATGAAGTGGAAGTGCTAAGAATATTTAAAGATATTTATAAAATTATCGTTGCTATTACTGTGTGTTTGCGTGTGTGCCAAAGAGAGCGCGTGTGTAATACAGAATTTAATGATTATATTACAGATGTTGTTGATGTAAAACAGCCCACACTGCCCTGACCTCCGTAACCTCCAGTACATTCACATCAATATTCATAAGTACATCATAAAGTCAAATATTCAGTAAGAGCTATTTTTATTTCTCCTCCTACAACACTGAGTGATTTACGCTTTCCTACAGTGAATTGGTGTTAATTTCTCAGCTGTTAGTGTGCATGTGTGTGTGTGTGTGTGTGTGTGTGTGAGAAAGAGAGAAACTCAGTGTGAGTCAGAGTCTGCCTGATGGATGAGCGAATAAGGAAGTTTGTGTTGTCTCTCTCGCTCGTGATCGTCGCTGCTCTCGGAGGAGGAAGATCTGGCGTGGCAACATGTGGCAGGTGGTGAAAGATGGAGGAGAAAAGGGAGGGAGGGAGAGAAAGAAAGAGAAAAACGCCGCTCTCCTCCCACTCCAAGTATGCTTGCAGCAACAGATACATCAATTACCTCGCTGATTGAGTAATGCTAAGAAAACTCTAAGGAGGTGTACGGGAGCGAGTCGAGGAAGAGAAAGCAGATTTCTGTTGTTGTAATAATGCATAAAATAATGGGTTCAGTAATTAAGAATGACGGATATAATTGCTACACTTCAGACACACTGCGATGGCGGAGGAGAAAGAGTCGTTCCTCGGTCCAAGTTTCTCTTTATACTGTATTTCTCACCGGCCAGCTGTGAGAGAGCTGCAGTCGTGGAGTGTGTTCATGAAGAGGTCATGTGTTACGCTGCGGAACTGAATGGAAGGCGGTGATCTCATTAAATACAAAAAAGATTTTTGCCATTATTTGAGTTTGGTTTTTTAAAGGAGACAGCATTAAAAGGATTATAATAATAATAATAATAATAATAATAATAATAATAATAAATATTATTATTATTATTATTATTATTATTATTATAATCCTCAATAATAATAAAAATAATAATAATAATAATAATTATTATTATTATTATTTAATTACCCATTCTCTTCAGAGAGGTTGGTAACATATTCCATGTAAAATTAAATAATGAACATCTATAACCCCATGGTAAACAAAAAAGAAAATATATAAATAAATAAAAAGGAAATGTAATTTTAAAAAGGCAGTTTAAAATAAATTTTAAAAATTGAAAGCAAACAAACAAACATAGTGTGTCCATCAAACAGCTGTCAGGTTTTACTGAGCTTGCTGGAGGATATGAGTTCCTCTGGTAACTATCTCACACTCACTCCTTTCTATTTTTATGCAAATCCCAGGAGCGTACATTAGGTCTTTTGTTTCGATATGAAAACTTGTCTTTTACTATATTTCTTTCTTTACAGCCATGCATATATTCTTCCGTAATGTTATTTAATTATTAATTTTAAGTGATATACAGTATGGAATTACTGAATGATTTTGTACAGACATGATAAACATATATAACAAAATTGGTACAGCATATAATATGGTGCCTAAGACTTTTGCACAGTACTCTGTATGTATGCATATATATATATATATATATATATATATATATATATATATATATATATATATATATATATATATATATATACACAGTATATTGACTTGATATATATACAGTTCAGTACACAACATTCCTCCAGGTCCAAGGTGCTACATACATGCAATGTAAATTACCAAAACTAGCTAAGAACTTTACAAACAGATAAAAATAAAACCTAATGTGCAGTTGTGCAAATGTGCGGACAGTAAAAAAAAATACAACATAATACAATACGCTGTGACAATGTAGCGCTGACTACTGGTCTGAATTGAGGAATTAATAAATAAACTGTCCCTGGCATGGTAAACGCAGGAAACATTTTACTCACTTATGCTACAGCAGAGCTGAAGATGTTGAGGTTCTCTTTGGGAGTGACAAGGATGGATAGAATCAAGAATGAGTGTATCAGAGGGACAACCCACGTTAGATGTTTTGGAGATAAAGTCAGAGAGGCCAGATTGAGGTGGTTTGGGCATGTTCAGAGGAGAGATGGTGAATATATCGGTAGAAGGATGCTGAGGTTGGAACTGCCAGGCAGGA
The DNA here is from genome assembly GCF_024256425.1 of Clarias gariepinus. NCBI lineage: Eukaryota > Metazoa > Chordata > Actinopteri > Siluriformes > Clariidae > Clarias > Clarias gariepinus. The sequence continues at coordinate 35,796,690 of NC_071103.1, forward strand.
GGTCTAGAGGAAGACCAAAGAGGAGATTTATGGATGCAGTGAGAGAGGACATGAAGTTAGTTGGTGTGAGAGAAGAGGATGCAAAGGATAGGGTTAGATGGAGGCAGATGATTCGCTGTTGCGACAAAGACAAAGAAGATGTTACAGCAGCTGTAAACATTCAAACTCTCACCAGCATCATTTTAATCTTAATATTGCTAAAATAAACAAAACAGCTTGTCATGAAACCGTCGTAACGTCCTCTGTCCTAAAGACATGATGAAAACCATACTAACCATACCGTAACACTGGAGACTCCTTTCTTAAATGTTAAGTTTCGTTACAGAAAATGTCACTATATCAACTATAGTTATTATGTTGTTATTATTATGTTATTATATTATAATAACATGTCTATAAATCTGTTTCATTAGGCTTGTCCACAAGAAGTCATCTACTTTAAAAATTATTATATATGAGGACGAACACTTAAATATCCTTAAATATTTTATAGAAATAAAATTCTATAAGAGATTCTATAAGATCAGAACTGAGAATTCAGCAGCACTGTGCTATTTAATTCTGCACTTACAGTATTTTTCAGCTGTTTTCAATAAGTCTCAATATGTTTTTTGCAGTTTTATCACAACTGTAAAATTAGCAGATTTTTTTTCTTTTCTAATTTTAGTTGTTTTTTTTCTGTTCTGAAGGTGCCACATTGTCTCTATCCTTCTGACAGACCTTTAGACCTTCTGTCTCACTCTTAGCCTTGTCCTTGCATGGAGCCAAAGCCACATGCTAATGCACGTCTAATCCACATTTTGCAGCAGGATGATCCCCGTGACCGCCGGCCAGCTCTGCCGTGCCTGCAACCGACTTAACAAAGCGTTACACTCTCCACACACACACGCAAACACGTTTAACCAAGTGTGGTGTGTTTACCTGCTTACTGTCTGTGTGTGTTTATGTGCTCTGTGTCTGACGGGAATGGACTACAATATGGCATGTGGACGCTTATCTGTTCAGTATTAGCCGTGAATACCGACTGGATATGGACGGTTTATTATTATTATTATTATTATTATTACTATTTTGGGGGTAATATTTGAATCCCGTCACAGCTCCATTTTCATATATTTGAGTGGTTTATTTAAGACATTCCTAAAAGATAGAGAAAAAGTAAAGGAAGAAAAGAAATTAATGGGGAAATAAAACATAAGAGTAAAAAAAAAAAAAAATTTGAAAGGAAAAAAAAACGTGAGTTTGGACTTTAAAATTGATGATCACTTTTTGTAGCTCACAGATATTGACCTTAGGTTGTAACTATACATTTGTATTTCTGTAATTTACCATAATCAAGTCATCATTCACCTGTTTACTTTTTGCTAAAGTTGCATTTTTACTGCAAGTTAAGTAAAAAAAAAAAACTCTAAAAAAGAAATACAAATCTACCAAATTAGCAAACCTCTCTGTATATTTGATCATGCATGTTCTATTTAAGGCGGCACGGTGGCGTGGTGGTTTTTATTGTCGCTTTGCACCTCAGGGGTCAGGGTTTGATTCCTGTCTCTGTGTGCATGGAGTTTGCATGTTCTCCCTATGCTTGGCGGGTTTCCCACAGTTAGTCAGGTTTCCTCCCACAGTCCAGAGTCATGCAGACTAGTCTAATTGGTGTTTCCAAATTGGCACCCTGTCCAGGGTGTACCCCGTCCCCTAAGTCTCCTGATACTTTGTGTAACATCTTACTGTACACCGTGAAATTGATGTCTTAGTGGTTTGAATACACAATTCCATTTCTCTAACATTATAAAAGAATGCATCCATGCACTACATCGTCACGTTCTCACGAGGTTAAGTGGCTTTCTCAAAGGCACGTTGTCTTAAAAAGGTAACTAATTTACTAATTTACTAATTCATGAACACCCTATTTATCGTGGAGCACTTAAAGCGTGTGATGTGTTCGAGTTTAGCATTAAGCAGCGTTTTTTTTTTTTTTTTTTTTTTTTATCTGATGCCTCCACCGCTCCCGTGAGACGAGACACGCCGGGTGCTGAATTTTAAACACTGATTTAGCCGGGTGCTGAGCAGCCCCAGATGATTGCCACAGACAGCAGCAGTTAGACACAGTCACGCAACAGAGGCAAATGGGACGGCTGAGGTCTGTCGCTGAGACATTCCCCAGCAGAAATGTTTGCCTTTTTGGAATATCCATACATATATCCGTTTTTAGGACACCACTTGTCCTGAAAGTAGTGTTTTAAACTCAGAAAATGTGTCTCCTGAGTCTGAGAAAAAGGTCACCTGTGGTTAAGATGGCGTAAAAAGCTCCAACACGTGATTTAGTGGTAATTTGGGTATTCACTGGGTCAAACGTATCGGCTGTAACGACGTTCTCTGGAGTGCGGAATTTCCTCCTCGTCATTTTGTTATATAGCAGCTGAAATGATGTGTTTAAATGCAGAGCAGGTGGTCAGTGATAACCTCTACTTATCGCACTAGATAACACCGCAATCTAGAATGAAATCTCTCGATGGGGCGCTCAACCTGTCAATCACCAGTGCCTCTCGCACCATCCCTCCCTCCCTCGCTCTCTGTCTTTCAGTCGGTCTCGCAGTTAAACCCTGTGTGAAGGGTCAGCTGAAAGACGTCATTTGAATGCATGTTGTTCCAGGACCGACCATTTACCTACGCAAGTTTGTTAATCGCTTCCTTTTTCTCTCTCTCTCTTCTTTCTTTCCTTTTGCATCACGCTTGGACTTTGGATTTTCGACCGGATGCTTAACAGGTATGTGACTTTTCATTCATAATGCATTGAATGTACACACATCAGCATGAGTAGGGTCAGTTCTGATTATAGCTGGCTTAATAAAGTGATAAATTAAAGGATAAAGTAACAGAAAGGGTGTTAGTAAGGAGTTAGGATGAAAGATGAGCTTGTACATGTTTGTGATGATTGAAGTGATGATTGACGTCCTTTCAAAAGATCTTTCCTCAGTTGGTAATGTGGAAAGCGCATACATGGTCTAAAAAATTATTTTTTGTGCAAACTTTCTTATACATGTTAATTTCATGATTTTATTATTAAGTCAATACAAGAAAAAATATAGACCAGGATAGAAAGTGGAAGCTCATGTAAAACCTCTTTTTAGGCAAATAAAAAAAGGAAAAAGTCATTACAGCAGTTATTGCCTTTGTTTCATTAATTAACTTTTCATATTATATATATATATATAAAGAATCTTTCTTTTAAGACATTCTTTCTCTACAGCAGTTGTTTGCATGCGCCTTAGACTTTTGCACAAGACCATACATCACTCTGAAATGATTTTTTTTTTTTCTTTTCAATCCCGCAAAAAAAGGTTTTTGTTTACTCATTACACTTAATGTTGTGGAATATCTATGAAACACATTTAAGTCATTGTTTTTTACTTAACAAGACAGTTTGTCATGTCACTAATCAATCAATCAATCAATCAGTCAATCAATCAGTCAACCAGTCACATTTAGGTCATTGTTTTCACTTAACAAGACAGCTTCTCATGTCATCAATCAACCAATTAATCAATCAAGCAAGCAAGCAAGCAATTAAGAAGAAATCATTACACTAAATTAATACATTTATTGAAATTAAATTGATTTAAAGCTTAAAGTCCTGAAGAATACCCTATTTTGGAAATGTACAGACTATTACAGAGCACTGACACTCGAGAAAAAAATCTATTTGTTTTGTGGCTGGGGGATACGACAGTCTACTATCGGTATTGGGATAAATAACCATACATACCACTGGGAGAATCAGATTTAGTGTTAAACGTTTTCTTTACATTTCATAACATGTTTTCTAGACTTTAATAATTTTTTTATTTGCTTATTAACACAAAAAACCTGATTTAAATACTTATCATGAAACTGTTTTTATTTATTATTATTATTATTATTATTATAAATATTGATGCTATTTTTATTTCATTTTATTTTTTATTTTTTTATTTTTATCTCACTTTTTTGCTGGCAGTTTGTTAACAAACGTACATATTGTGTACTGCAGAAATATCACACCACCATAAATCATTTATTTTTAGGCTTAGATTATGTCCCAGTGAATAATTTATTATTATAAAAATGCCTCATTATAACCCCCCCAAAAAAAACTATTTAGGACAAAAGCATAATTTTAAACCTGTAATTTGATTGGCAGCTGTTGTTATATAAAATTAAAATATTTCTTTTTGTTTTTACGAATTATGCAGTCTAGAAAAGCATCACCTTTTCACATGCTCTTGTATTGTCTGCTCTTTTCTACACTGTTCAAGTGCGGCAGACACGTAGAAGAGCTCGATCACAGGTGGCTTTCACACACGTCTCGATTCCCCTGAGCGCAGCAGGGTGCATACTCAAAATCTGTATTTTATTACAAATCAAGCTTCTGATCGTTCTGAATCCGTGTCTCCTGATCCAGTCTCTCTGTGTGTGTCTGCTCCTCCCTGCACTTCATACTCTCACCATATTTAACAGCTTGTTGCGGTGATTTGGTCCGTGATTACACAGTTCGGTTTTAATTAGCAATAGAGACGGTATCTGTGATAGGGTTATAAAGCAGATGCAACCATGGAATTTATCATTAATGAACAGAATCATGCACACTGACTTTTTTTTTTTTATTATCCTTAAATTTGTAGCTCTTTGCTTGCATTTAAAGGGTTAGTGCAGATTTAAGTCTCGGGGAATAAAATAATTAAACTTGTACTTAATTCATTGTAACTTTAAATGCACTTTGGAATGTGTTTTGCCAAGGATACGGACCGTCAAATTCGGCCCCAATTACTTCCATTGTGCTGAGGTTCTAGGTGACAAACTTCATGGTCAGTGTGCAGAACAGGAACATTTATAATGACCAAGACATACGGTAATGTCCTTATATTATATGTACCCAGACTTGAAAACCTGAACTAGCAAGCAGGGAAATAGTAAAACATCAAGGTGTAAAATGGGAAAACAAAGTGTTATAGAAGTTTCAAAAAATGTCTGACTGAAGGGGAAAAAAAAAATAATAATTTCAAGTTGTAAAAATTGTGTTGGAACGCAAAATGTCTCAACTGCACATAATAGAAAAGAGAACCTCGGGTTACATTCGGACGCCGACAGCCGAAAGCTTGTACACGCAGCCGTTATTTACCAAATAATAGAAAAGACATGGGCCATTATGAGCTGTTTGCCTATTGAGTTTGTGAAATTGTGCTCGTGCAGTTGTGGAGGACTTTAATCAAACCCGTGGCCTCAGGCGCCGTGCGAGCAGCGATACATCACACTCATGGCATCAGAAAGGCAAGGATACAGATCATTGGCTACTGGGATCATGTGATCTGAGAAAAAACGTTTACATTTCTGGATCATAACGGTGTACGGTTATGCTTATCAAGGTTTGTTACATTGGGAAAGTGCCAACTTGTGAGTATCGTTGTTAATATTTTAAAAGTCAGGATCAGAAACAAGAAAAGTATCCAAGAACAAAAATCTAAAGGAATTTATTCAGTGTTTAGTATTTATTCTTTAAGGAATTTATTTAGTGTGCACAAAGAGAAAATAAACAAAAGGAAGTGATTTGCAGGAACTGTCTGATCATCGATAGTGTCCATGTCTCAGGGTTACAGTCTGGTTTGGTTAAGACTGGATCAGGGGGACGTCTGACACCAAACAAAGAGCTTCCATTAAAAAGGAAAAAAAACGGAAAAAAACACCTTGTTAATGTTTCTTCACACAATGAGGTCATAACCATATTCAAAAGATATCATGTTTGTTTCCGACGGTTACCGTATGCAAGTCATTATATTCATGCTAATTTGAAATAAGTCTCGAAGTCTCGTCAATGTAATTAAATAAACAAGGAAAACATGCCCACTAAATATGAAGGAGGGAAAAAGTTTGCACCCCTTATGGGTTTTAAATGAAATATGATAAAAATAAGGAATTGAACTAGAATGGGAAGTAGAATTATAAATGTTTGTTAATGAAAGTTATGAAAAGTTTTATTTGGTGACATTTTATATATTTAACTTTATAACTAATGGATGCACTTTTCATGAAATAGAAAACATTATAGAGTATCGTAGCACATGTGAATATACAGCGGGTTTATATGTACCTGTAGCTGTCATCATAAGGGATTTTTTGGTGTGTGACTTCATATGTTATCTGAGTAAATATATATTTATATCATTCACGAAGTAAGAAAAACTTGCCACTGAAAATCAATGTTCTTCATTAACGCAGTGCTTTTTTGTTTTACATTTAACATTGCCAGGCTCGATTCCTGTCTCTGTGTGCATGTTCTCCCCGTGCATGGTGGGTTTCCTCCGGGTACTCCGGTTTCCTCCCACAGTGCAAAGACATGCAGATAATTAGCGTTCCCAAATTGTCCGTAGTGTGTGTGTCCTGCGATGGATTGGCACTCTGTATCTTAAATCTAAGTCTTCTGGGATGAGTGGTACAGTTTAGACGGTGAGTGAGTGACTTCACACCAGAAGTCCATGTAATGCCCTGTTGCACTGCATTTCAATGTAAAGCTACAGTTCAGTTATATACTTCCGATATACCCAGGGATACGTGGTTATAATTAGAGAAGAGGAGGAGGATGCTATTTTCTGGGAGGCTTTTCCATCCTTATGGTTTCTCCTCTTCACTTGCTGATCTCTCAGTCCAGAGACATGCAGTCGAGGGTGCCTGATGTTTCAAAGGCAAATAAATATTACAAAATAAATGCTATAAAAACTTCAGAGAGGAATCTACAAACGATGAAGTTACTTCTGGTCAAATTTAAAATAAATCCTGTCCGAATAGAGCTTAAAAAAATCAACTTTGAAATAAATATGATTCGGCTTTTATTCTCCAGACTTCTGGATGAAGCATCAGAAAAAGACAAAAAAAGACTACAAATGAGAGAAAGTGAAACATGTTTAGAGAATTTTAATACTGAGATCTTACACATTTGGTCATTTTGAGTCTTATGATAATGAAAAAGTAAAAGTTGTGTTGCCGTTGCTTGGGGTGTAAAAACTTTTGCATGTGATTGTACAGTAAAGTACAGACGTAGCAGCAGCTATTTCATGATTCTACGATTGTTCAAATGGTATTGTTTATTAGTTATTTTTGATGCAGACGTTCAGGTTTTAGAGTTGCCATTTTATTAGGTATAAGAGTAATAAACTGCAGACCTTGTGTACAGTACAGTATGTGCCTGCAATTAAATAAAACAAAAATACAGACGGAATAAAACATGAATATTGCGTATTAAATGACTATAGTAAGCCGTACCCTTATGATGGCTGGAGCTGGGTGATGTGTTCGAGTGTTATGTTAGTCTGCATGTCAGACAGAAAGAGGAAAAAAAAAAGCCCTGCAGATTGTGTTTGATTGACAGCTCGCTCACACTGTAGACTGAACCCCAGCTCACTTTTTATTCCATGCCTTTCTTTTTTCAAATACTCTTGGCCTCTCCGTGTTTGCTTTTATGTTGAGACTCGGGTTTGTTTATTAGATTGTGAGGAGCCGGTGTTATTGCCAGGCCTGAGAGATGGAGGAGACATGAGGAGCTGGACATCTCGCAGTCAAGCGAGGATTCTTTTTTACATAATGTCCATTTGTAGGTAAATGGTTTATGTGCTCTTGTTGCCCCGCAGTTTTACATCCGTCATTGATAATGTAATAAATTTCAATTTAAGTGCTTTAAGGAGCTTCCAGAGGTTATTTCCCTTGTTAATATTAGCGTTAACGGCAACGTCCTCCTTCCTCCTTAAAGAAAAAAAAAAGGACTCTATTTCAGCTTATACGCTGAATCATAATGGGTTACAGTTAGCCTCAATGGTGTGGGATTTTCTTGTCCCTCAGTAATGATGAGTCATTTTCCAAAGCCTCTATGAATGCCAGGAGAAAAAAGAAAAGAGAGAGAGAGAGAGAGAGAGAGAGAGAGATAGCTTGGCTGCAGACGGATGAACAGCCGCTATTAAGCTTTAATTCTAAAACAAATTATGCAATTAGCTCGTCCATCAGGATGGAGGCCAGGCACGAGGTCGACGCAACCTTCACTTGATCTCGTCCCAAGCTTGGAAACTGAAGGGAAGGTAGAGAGGTAAGGAAGAGGAAAGGAATCGTCTGTGCAAGAACAAACCCCCCCCCCCCCCACCCCCCCTCCCCCAACTCACACACACACACACACACACTACAGTATGCAAGAACAACTCGTAGCTCTTTTTTTGGTTGATGGGATTTTCTTTAATGTTTTCATGGCAGTATTCATGTCCTTAAACAAAGAGGCAATTTGTCTGTGCTTGAGAGATAATATTGTCACGAGAGACACGCAGTCCGTTTCAGCCGGTCTGCTTTTGAGACAGGGAGAGGTGACAGTTTCAAGGTGTACGTGAGAGCTCTTTTCACAATAAAGCCCAGACTGGATCAATTACTTTAAACAGCATCAAACATCCGTTCTCTTTTCTGCTCTGTGATGTCGTGGTGCTGCATTGTTTTAATATGACTCAATTTTGTGAAAGAGAACTGAACATGTCTTGAGTTAGTGTTACTTCAAAAGAAGTCCATTATTTTCTTTTTTTGGTTAAGGTGGCGTATTATAATCCATTTTTACTTAAGTTAACATTGATCATAGATGTGTCTCTTTATGTTCCAGACGAGATGCAACTCAGATCATTCATTTTGTCTTTTTTCTGTGTAGCTTTAAATGCGAATAAGCTCGTTTCCTTCTCCCAACTCCACATCATACCCTTTATGGATGTGCATTATTCTAGCCAATTACAACCCAGGAAATGTGGCTTTCCTGGAAATCCTGCTTTTTATATTTTGTCTATTTATAGACACACACTGGAGAACCATGTTGATGCCAAAAAATGACCAAAAAAGCAAATTTTGCATGGGAGATACAATTTGTCAACCATTAATATTTTTTTCAAAAAGTGCTTTTTATCCAATTTTTGTTACATGAAACGGCAGCATGGTGGCTTAATGTTCAGCATTGTCACCTCCGGGGTTCGAGTCCCATCTCTGGGTCTATGTGCATGAAGTTTGCATGTTCTTCTGTGTCTTTTTGTTGGGTTTACTCCCAGTACTTCGGTTGCCTCCCACAGTCCAAAGACAATGCAGATTAACCTAACTAGCGCTCCTAAATTGCCCGTAGTGTGTAAATGAGTGTGTGAGTGTGATGGATTGGTACTTTGTCCAGGGTATACCCTGCTTTGTGCCCTATGTTACCAGGCCCCCCCATCACCCTGTATACAGGATAAAGCGGTACGGATGATGGGTGAGTGACTTACATGTAACGTGGGATATTCAAACAACCAGTTATTTCCTTTTCACAGTTACAATAGAGCTGTCGTAAACAGTTATTTCCATATTAGTCTTTTATTTTATTTATTTATTTTTTACATTATTAAGCTTGTTTGTCATGTTATGGAGAATAAGCAAAGTATACATTCTTGTGATGTACTGTACAGAATGTCCTTTCAGTATATCCATATCAATATATGAGAGCAAATTACATAGAAAGAAAGTGTTTATGCTGTTTATACGAGACTGGGCGGAAGGTGTGACTGTAGAAATGTTTTCATATTAGAACGACTGCATTAATACTGGATAAACCTGTGATTTGGCTTGTAGTCAGAGACACTGTCTGAGCTGCTATTATAGAAAATTAACCAGTGTAACACGTATGTGCAGGAGGCAAAACGAGAAGATGAGCTCAGTTTATTAGGAGAGAACAATTAATATAGTTGGAGTAAACTTAGAAATGAAAACAAGAATAATCCATGAATCAGAAGTAAAAAAAAAAAAAAAAAAGGGCAACCAATGAATAAAGATAAAACCACATCATGGTAATGTAAATCAAAAGCAGATGCAAATCAAAACCAAACCACGAAGAGAGGTCGCCGGATTGGCCGATTCAGCAGCGCAGTGGAATAAAATTAAATAACCCTTCATTGTTAGCAAGAGGCAGAATCGGGCTTTACTTCATTTGAAAGACTGAACTGAACAGAGATAATGACTCTTCTCTCATATTCCCTCATTTGTCTTTTTAATTCCTTAACAAGTTTACTCCCTGAGGCAAACACTAGTCATTTATCTTTCTGCTAAAGGCCCAATTAAGACTTCCCCATTCGCTTTCACACTGCAAGTCCATTGTCTAGTGCAAACATTAGATTGAGATGAAGAATTATTTACCCTTTCTATGTCTACTGTTCTGTAAAGCCGTCTTCTGTCTTGACGAGATGTGAAAAGATGACATGTGATAGATGGGCCTCAGAATATAGCTTGTGTGAAATTCTCCAGACCTGAAAAAACGTGTGTGCTTATCATCCAGTATCATTATAAATCCCTCCCACTTCATCTACACACACACATATCAGCCGTGCGTGATGCTGAGGACTAGGATACAATACAATGACACAATTGTCTATACACGTATAAAACTAACATGTTCCATAATCTCGTGCTGATGGTTGAACAATTCATGGTAAAAGAACGAGCGATGTCCGCCTTTTTTTTTTTTACCTCGCTCAATTTTCTCAGTTATTTACACTTTTGTCTCCATTGTTATTGCTTGCCGCTTCTTAGCATTACCAGCGTCATCGCCGCTGCTTTTTACGCTTGCTTGCTGTACGCACGTGACAATGTACGCCGGACATGTGATCTAACGTCCACGATTGAACGAGCGCATGTACGTATCTTCGAAAGTTTGTAATACCCCTATCTCACCTATGCGGTTTGACTTACGGTAAGATGCAGAGTTAGGCACCGTGAATCGCCGCGATTGTCGCCGACGTTCCGCAAAGTTCTGTAAGGACCGCAAGATTTCGCGAGGACCGGCAAAACAATTAAACATGTTTAATTTTTCAGGTTTGAATATTTGAATTGAATATTGCAATGCTAAAATCAGATCCTATTAAATGTAATAATACACAATTTATAATAATTAAATATACTATATAGGTCAAAATGTGGCAATGCTTATATTGTTTAAATCAATGCTGGAAAATGCTTTATGTTTAAGTCCTTTTGGTGGTTAAGATAAAACATGCCATTTCAATGTTTAGATATTAGGTATTTAGGTATAGCCTATATTAGGTATTAAGTTATGCAATAAATGTTTTCCATGTTTTATTTGTATAGTGATACTTCAAACCTGTGCATCTTTACTGGTACGGGGCCTCATTTATTAAACTGAACATAAATTATTGTTTATATATTATTTGTGGAACCATTTTCCCCAAGAAATATAGTATTTATAAAAGAAAATAAAAACTGTATGTTGGATAGCAACTAAATTTATGTAAAATTAATCATACCAAATCATTGCATTAACAATGAGTTATTGCAAATGTATATGCATTACACCATCAGTTTAAATTACTTCTTCACGTCTGACTTGAACCTGATGAATGTTTTGTCAAACTACATATTATTAAAAGAAAGCAATCCTGAATAAATCAATGAATTCCAAACAATTTGGATGAACCAGTCAATCACGCCGAATATCAAATCTGTGGTTATATAATACGACCTGTCTTTTTGTCCTCTTTGTCCTCTGTTTAAATAATTTCCTTTAAATGCGGTAGACGTATAATAATATACTGTTAACTCACAAACCAAATATTTTCTCAATATTTTTGCCTATGCCTGCTTTGTATTACCCTAGATTTTGACTTTGGTTTGCTCTCACTCCTTACCCCCTCCCACTCATGGTGAACTCGTGTTAACACACCTGGTGTTATGTAATTACACTTGCGACACAACCTCATGGAAGCTTACCGATCCAGCATAAGAATGATTTCATTTAATTTTGTTTTTTTTTTTTCAAAGTATGAACGGAGGCTTTTGGGACACCTTACACAGTAGTTTAAAGAATTAAGTGAAACAGAACATGCTGAAGAACCTCATAATTTGATAATTACTTGGGTTACCGAGGTGTTTAACCCATAGTGTTATTCTCACCAACTTTTACTGCAACGTCACGTTTTACTTATTAAGTAAAAAAGTGAATTGGACTTTAGCCCCAAATCACACACTCTGCACTTAAGGAGCTTCCAAGGTAATGGTTTCTATAAATAACACCACTTGAAGAACAGAGAATTAGTCTTATCCTGCTTTTCCAACAAGCCAAACACGGGTTCTGCCACAGTCTCGGTGCAAAGGTTCGTCTGAAAGCATTGAAGCCAGCCCAGCTGGAGTAATGAACAGGATGTTATCTATCCCAAGCAGAGAGGTAAATGCCAGTCTTATCTGCAAAGCTTTACCCATATGTTCAAATCCGTGGCACAAGGACGGGGGGGGAGGGGGGGAATCGCCCTGCCTTCTACTGCTATCGCAACACAAACACGGCGCACACCAAAATGGAGCCAGGCAGCCGAGCGAGCTCCACACCAGCCTCTGCTTTCAGGCTCCAAAGCTCACATGAGTATTTACCAGAGCTTAATGACTGGGCCCTGCTAACTTTCCACCCGCTGCCAAGCAAGGGATATTTTCCAGCTCGAGCACTTGAGCTGGTGTGTGTAGCATTGCGGCTTAACGCACTTTTGATTTTTGAAAAAGCTTTCTGGACTGCTTTTATGTCGCTACCAAGAAGATTAAAGGTCAAATTTTTCAGTTATACATTTCAAAATTCCAACATGGAGAGAATAATCTCATGTAGTTGACTCAAAATTTGTGATGCTCCCAGGGTACCAGGTTTGACACCCAAAGCTCAGGTTACTTTCTCATGTTCATAGAGGCTTCCTTCAAGTTTCCTGGTTCTCTTTACCTACTGAACCAAAACACGCCAGTGGGTGGACTAGCAAAGCTAAATTGTCTATAAGTGTGAATGAGCACAACTGATGTCCTGCAGTTGACTGGTGTCCATGGTTTTCCAGCTTATTCCCAGTGTTCCTTAGATAGACTGCAGATTCAGGGTAAATTAATATTATTTCATGATTGCATATGTGAAGGAATTTCAATTAACCAGCTATGATTAGCTAAGTTTAAAGTGGTTTACACTAGAGTTTACACTTGGGTTTGCCAAGACGTGCTGTGTTAAACTGAAAGTGCAAGGTTAATAAATGAGTGAACCAAGCACTGGAGTTCTGTCATACATCAGAATTCTTGTAACATCAACTGTTTATAAAATTGCTGATGTGCACTATAAACTATTGCATGTTTACTAGAAAACAAAGATTCAGATTTTTAATAAAAGAGTTATAAAATAAGAGCTTCAGTGCTGTGTAAAAGTTTTTTTTCTTTTTTGCATATATGTCACACTTAAGTGATTTGGATCATCAGGCTAATTTTAATATTACTCTAGGATAGCACATCAGGACAATGATCCAAAACACACTAGCAGGTCCAACTCTGAATGGTTAAAAATAATGAAGGTTTTGGAGTGGGCTAAACCATCTAGTCCGACTTAAATCCAATTGAGATAACCTTAAACAGGCTGTTCATGCTTGAAACCGCTTCAATGTGGCTAAATTAAAACAATTCTGGAGGGAAGAGTGAGCCATAATTCCTCCACAGTGATGTGAAAAACTCATTGGCAGTTATCAGAAATGCTTGATTGCAGTTGTTGCCACCAAACGTGGCACAACCAGTTTTCAGGTTTGGGGGCAATTACTTTTTCACATAGGTCCAGGTAGGTTCGGACACCTTTTGTACTTTAATAAATACTCCATTAGCTCGGTGTAGTAATACTGGAAACTGTAGGACTCCGGTTTTCCAAATTGGCTGCCTAATCAGATACATTATACGTTTTTTTTTTTCTTTTTTTTCATATTTTAAGTTTATAGAAAATGAACCTGTGCTCACAACAAAAAGTTAGCATGACTCCTAACAATGCTTAGGGTAAAGAAAATATATTGGACATTTTAGAGGAAGTAGATATAATAATCCATCATTTAATGGTAAATCCATCATTTATTGCATTTTAGGACATATGGTAGTTCTAGTCTACGTAGCATCCTTAATGACTTTGACGTCAATATTTGTAACAGTGCTTCAACCTCATGTTATACTGAAGACACAGACTGTTAATGAAACCCAATAATTCGATTGCGATAAAGCTGTTCAGATGAACGTTTGATGGTTGAACGAACATTCACAATTATATTCATGCTCATAACGAGGGGACTGGAAAATCGTGAACACCGAACCTGCCCATGGCTTTGTTCTACCGGCATAGTCGGCATCAATGCATATATCAATTATGTAAAAAGGGCCTCATTTCCAAAGCAGCTCTCGTAGCCGTTAAAAACAAAAGCAGCCGTTGCTGGAAAGGATTATGGTGCTGGTCTGTGTCGGGTCTTTGTACTCCAATATGTTAACCCGGGCCTGTTCTTTTGTTCCTCATTATTGGACTGTTAGCTTAATGTCTGCACCTAATGTCTTTTTCTTTGCTGTTACAACTATTACAGTACACGGGGATGCAGATTACAAGTACCTGTTTTTTAGTACTTATCGCTACTCATACAGAGACATGTGTATGTTTCCTTGGCTTTACTGTAAATAGTGACCATGGAAACTGCACACGAGCATGTTCATGCTCTTAGATTCATTTTTTTGTAGCTTGTGAAAAAAAAAAAAGAGCAGATTTTATTTCACTTCGTAAAAGCAATTCTGCGCAGCTCTCCAGTAAGTAAAGTATGTTTTATTGTCTTTATTGCATCCGAATCCCTCGTTGTCAGCAGCTGATAGTGGTTGATAGTCACAAGCATACCGGGGAAGGGCTTTTGCATTCGCTCACTTAGCGTTGATATTTGTTCTTCAGTGAACTTCTTGAATATTTAAAGGTAACATATTTCATCAGGTTGGTGGTACTATATAAAGGATAGCAGCCTCACATTTTAACGGCAAACCTCAGACATTTCACATTCCACCATTTTTGGTGTGTCATCTGGTCAGTAGCACAGTGAAGTACAGTACCAGGATATCGTTTAGATTTATTTTTCCACATTCTAGTACGATACTGTATTTATTTTTTTCAAAACAATGACATAACACATAGGGCATTAGTTAATTAATAAACAACAACAACATCAGTCAGGTGTTATTTTAAGACATGAAGGTCAGATGTTCTGGAACAGTGCTTGCAAGAACAGATTGGTGTAAAGTGCATTTGCAAAACCAATCAAGCACCATGATGATGAAACTGTTTCTCATGAAGACCAAAACGTTACCTCTGCTGCAGAGGAGAAGTTTATTTAGAGTCACCAGCCTCAGGAATCACCAATTAATAACCAGCACCTCAGATTAGAGCCGTTATAAAGGATTTACAGAGCAGAAGTAGCAAAAACATCTCAATATCAACTGGTTAAAGGAGCTTATTGTGTATTTGTGTATTTTAAATGAGAATAATGCGAGAACCAGTGAGAAACAGGTGCAGATGATCAGGCTGGTGATTAGTATACTGGTGATGCTGAATGCTGAGTGGTTGGAACAGACGAGAGGGGAAATGAGGTCGCTGCTGAGGTTTTTACATGAACAACCTTTTTATTTATTAGGTTTAATTTAATCGTTTCATTTAATCCAATTTGAAGTAATGTGGGGTGGATCAAGTTTTTTTTCACACCACTATGCATCTGCATACAGGAATACACACTGTTAGCTTATTCATAAACCAACTCTTATCAGTGTGAATGACCGCATTGTAGAGGTGTTCATGTGTAAGAATAACATCCATTGAGAAGGTTGGCTATCCAATGTTATACAATGATGATAAAGATATCCTGACTGATTTCAGGTTTGGTTAATCAGGTGCAGATTGAATATTAAACTTTGGCCTATGTCCGATCAAATCAGACTTGACATGTTTTTCCCATCCTCTGTTGAGCACTTGAGATGTGGAAGTGATCCTAATGGTCTGGATGTTTTGTACAAATACTGAAGCCCACAGAAAGTAGATTGATTGTTTAAATATTTGCACAACAAAAATGAAACATTGTGATTTAAGGATACTTTCAGGAATTAGAATAAATTCACTAACTTTTCAGTATTTTATTCTATTTGTGCAGGAATATCAACAGAGGTATTTTTGGTTGAGTTTCTAAGATGTTTTTTTTATCTTCTTTTTTTCCTCGATTTTAATTCTTTGTTTACTTGAATTTGATCACTGATTTGTTGGAAAGCCCAGCTGTTACATCCACTTGTGCATCCTCTGTCTCCAAAAAACACGAACAGGTGATATGTTTCCGCTGGCTTGTTTTCTATTCTGCCCAGATGGAGAAAGAAAGGGAAGGAAAGAAGGGAGGAGGATAGACAGGCAGGCAGAATAGCATGTCAGAAGTTTGTTACCATTCATGCAAATAAATATCCCCTCCCTCCCCCCCCTTTCTCTCTGTGGTTGGACTAATTAGTGATATTATGTAACGGGGATTCCGCCATTGTGGTGCTACTGATACTGCATTTATAAAAATGTACTTAAAGTAAGAATAAATGCTTTGCACACACCAACTTTTGAATCTATTTTAGGTAAATCTCTTGAAACCGGGTGGCCTAGCGGTTAGTCCTGATGTCTCACACCTCTGGGATGGTTCGAGGTCTAAATCTCAGCTCTGTGCTTGGTGGGTTTCCTCCGGTACTCTGGTTTCCTCCCACAATACAAAGACATGTGCAATAGGTTGATTGGTGTTTTAAAGTTGTCCGTGGTGAACAGTTGGGTGTGTAAATTAGTGTGTGTATGTGTGTGCTTGTGCCCTCCAGTGGGCTGGCACCTCATTCGGAGTGTACCCTACCCTGAGTGCCCTGAGTCCCCTGCATTCACGCTATAGATAATAAACGGATGGATGAATGGATTAGTCTCACACAACAATCACAATATTCAGACCTGTTAAATATTTACACAATCGACACAAAGTTACCTAAAATCATGTGAATTTCCTGAACATCACAGAAAACAAGAATGGTATGTTTTTTTCTTTTCTTTTTCTCTGCAATGAACTTAGCAAAACCTTAACAAACTTCCCCAAGAAATACACATTTTTCTTTTTTACTTTTCTAATAATATATTATTGTATAATATACTGTACTGTATGTATATATAAACATTTTATGTACACATACGAAATAAAACAATACTTCTTTTGTCAAGAGAAAAAGTGAGTGTGTACATTTTACAGTATTTATGAAGCACAATAAACTTAAAAAATGCTGTACATGAACAAGACCATACTGTATAAATAAAATATTGAATAAAAATGATTTACATGGTTTCTTGGATTCAGAGGTAAATATCATAAATAATAATTATAATAATTATTAAGTTATATTTTTAAGAGCTTTAGTTTTTGTCCAAGAGATCATTTAGTGTGTGTGTGTGTGTGTGTGTGTGTGTGTGTGTGTGCTGCTTGTTTATTCTGTATGATCCCTGTGTCCCATCTGATCCTGCCATTAAAACACTAACATAAGTGCGTAAATAATGACTTCATGCCAATTATCTCTATGCAGAGGCAGTTAATATTTGCTCTTTCTCTCCCAGTGTGTGACTGTTACCTCTGATAAACGGTGTGTTTGCTCAGCACCATTGCCATCTCTCTCTCTCTCTCTCTCTCTCTCTCTCTCTCTCTCTCTCTTTTCAAACAGCTGGAACTCTGCCACTAACACTCACCACTCAGACAATTTGTGTCCTTCTACCTGATCTTCTCCACTAACAAGCATATGCTTTACCAGTATGGGGGATCTGAAGGGAACCTGAGAAAGCTATGACACGATGCTAACAATTATTTCCAGAATGATCCTGAATCCCATTAGACCCCGAATGCAATCACATTGACGCTCATCCATGAATTCAAAATGTCAAAAATTTTGTTCAAATGTAAAAAAAATTGTTCAAATGTAAAAAAAAAAAAAAAAAACACCCATATATATATATATATAGGTGTTTTTTTTTTTAATCTCTTCCATGAAGAGACACCGTGCACAGGGCCGTCCAAACATGCGGTTAAAACAGGCTTATCTGCGCGGAGGTTAATGAGGAGCAGCATGGTGTCGGGAGTTCGACACAGCGGAGGCCTCGTCTGGTTTATCAGTCGGCTCATACTCGGCTGAGAAGCCATGGGCATCGCCTGGCATGCTGGGAAACACTGATAGCATGTCTGTTTCTCAAGCACCGTCTTCAGTTGGCTTAATTACTTTTTTTTTTTTCTTTCTGCAGCCCCAAACAAGTCGCCTTGTTGTTGGCGAGTCCTTCAGTGTGTATGTGTGATGATGGTGATGATAGGAATGTGATCAGGTTCCGGTACAGCATGAGCATTACCATTAAAATGTGATTGAGTTGGTATAAATCTTAACCAGGACCAATACCTAGACTCAGGATCGTTCTTTATATAGTATCTGTTGGTATGTTACACTACAAGTACCTATTTTACAAATGGGACTTCTGACTAAAAAACATTTTTGAGTAAAAACTCTTATTTATTTCTCTATACAGTATTATCCGCTGATACACTAATGTGCTTATCCCAACGTTTCACTAGTGTTTGGATACCATCAAGGTAGAAAGGTCTCCCAGTACGTCGGTGCTGCTTCACGTTTGAAACGCCGGCCTCCCAGGAACTCCTATAACGGAGCGAGGTCAGGACTGTAGGGATGTGGTAATAACTCTCAGGTTTCTGTAATGTGCAAGTGGTGTTGTTAAATGTGTATACAGTTCCCGCAGACAGAGGAGTCTCTTTCGCAAACAAGATATCCATCGATTTTCAAGGATCAGGTGTTTCACTCACTGAATATTCATCCAGGGAAGAAATGCTTTCTTTAAAACGTTTGCACTATTCAAATGTTTTACTACGGCTAAGAGTCTCATCAGCGTACTATGCTACATAAGTCTTCTGTAAATGTCCAACTTCTTTATGTCTTCTTTCACAATTTATTGTTCAAGATTGAGTTGAGCATCCCAATCCTACAGAATACTTAGCATTGGTTATATAGCAAGAACCTTTTCCAAAAGGTCTGATACTCAGATATTTTAATCATGTTTCTAATGCAGGAACTTTTTTAGAACCATTCTTAACAGGACATCCTCATGAACATAGACATTTGAGATTGTTTATATACCAAGCACCTTTCCAAGACCCCATTCAATAATCCAGAAATCTTATCCAAACCTGTTGAGGAAACGCATACCATACATTCTTTAACCACAAGAGAAGAGCTTCAGAACCTCAGAAACCTAAGGCATGTTTCCAGTGAAGAACCCATTTGTCGAATTTCATTCCTGGACTGTCTTACATTTACATTTAGGCATTTGGCAGACGCTCTTATCCAGAGCGACTTACATTTTTTTTTTCCCATTACACATCTGAGCAGTTGATGGTTAAGGGCCTTGCTCAAGGGCCCAACAGTGGCAACTTGGTGGTTGTGGGGTTTGAACCTGGGACCTTCTTATGACCTGTCTTATGTTTTTGGTCTCTTTGTTTACTTTTTGAGAAAGTACAGTAGACAGTAGAACAAAAAGAAAAAACATTCATGGGAACCTTTTCATGGAACCATCCACGTTTTTAGGGACTCAGATCCATAAAATTTGTATCTACTGCAAGAACCTTTTAACAAATCTACATCATCATTTAGCTGCTCGATTCCAATGCAGGAACCTTTTAGAAAACCAAGCACATTGAATTTGGACCTGCCTCCGCTTCAGAAACCTTTTGAGGAAACCAGAGTCTTTAAGAGGAACTGAGGAACCACAGTTATGTCTCCTTGATGAATTTTACAGAAATTCAGGGAAAGTTTCCAGCCACAAGAAAAACTTTTTTCTTTTTTGAACCTTCGCACAAACTCATGAACTTCAGTAGAGTTTCTCTGACATTAGCATTTTTTAGAGCACCAGGCAAAAAAACAAACACACAGCCACTCCAGGGATGATTTCAGTGGAGGAAGTTTTCTTTCTAGGACCTTAGTTGATTCTTGGTCCCAGCTCTCGATTACTTTTTGTTTTGTTTTGCTCAAGACCAGATGTTTGTAGCTTATAAGCAATACTTTCACATCACAAAATGCAAAGCGGAACATTTCTACTCCACCTGTGGTTTTTTATGGGCTTTAACAGACATTTAATGGAAACAAAGACTAGATAATCTAGTATTCAAACCAATTCAGGAACCTTTTCCCTGAACGTAATAAAAGTAGTCATGTTCACATCCAGGAACATATTCAGGAATCTAAAGTATTTAGGATTACCCTCAAGAAGGAGAACATTAATGACCACAAAATGTTATTGGTAACAGTAACACCACTTCATCAAGCCATTTGATTATTTTCCTGAAACAGTGGTCAAACACCCCCGAAAAAAAATCTTTCATTATTTAGGCTCTATCTACAGTATCTAGGAACCTCTGTTGTCCAACTAGGAGCCATGGAGTCTAATTGTCCCTAGTCCCAAATTTATGGCATTTTCCATTTTTATGACCCCAGTAGGACCTCCGGTTAACATTCACACACGCCTCCGAGTGGCGCAGTGATAAAGTGCTCGCCCTATCATCCGGAGATCGCTGGTTCGAACCCCGGGTGATGCTGTTTTCCACTCACAGCCGGAGGCACAGAGAGAGCTGATTGGCCGAGCTCTCTCAGGGGGGAGGGATGAGAGGTACTTGAGCTCCCACATTAATCATGGCTCTACAGCCAATCAGGGGCATCTGTGAGCTCGCGCACACGGAAGGGGCGGCTAGCGCTTTCCTCCGAGTGTGTTACTCCGCCCCTAACGGTGCGTGAGCGAGCAGTTCGAAAAGATGCGGTCGGCTCGCGTCACGTGGTTCGGAGGAAACACGGGATAGCTTTCGTCCTCCCGACTGAGTGGTTGTAGTAGCCTTGATGTGTGTGGGAGCCTCCTAGTGACAGGGAGTAATTGGCCACGACTAGATTGGGGAGAAAATCGGGGAAAAAAAAGAATTGGACAGGACTAAATTTATAAATAAAAATAAAAAAAAACATTCACACACGATGGGCAATTTGGGAACGCCATTTAGCCTAATCTGCATGTCTTAGGAACCCGCACCAGCCACGGGAAGAACATGCAAACCCCATGCACACGTACCCCGAGGCGGGAATCGAACCCGGACCCTGGAGGTGCAAGGCCACAGTGCTAACCACTAAGCCTAACAAATTAATTATTCACCATACAGTAAATTGGTTTAGAAACTAATGTTAATTTATCCCCCCCCCCCAAACTGCCCAGTCCATATTGAGGTCCCAGGTACTCTTATGCAGGTTCTAGTTCTACTCAAAAAATCCAATTTGACTTGTGCAGTGGTCAAACTCCTGACACTCTAAGGCTAATTGAAGTTTTCACCTGAGTCTGAAGTCTGAACCGCTGACTCTCAGACCTGGGTCGGCCTTTCCTTTCGTGCCATGACAGCGTCAGATGGAGTATGCTCCAAACACTGCATCATGTCTGTGTGTGTGTGTGTGTGTGTGTGTGTGTGTGTGTGTGTGTGTCTGTTCGTGTGTTTGTACGTTTTTTTTTCTCACGGCTGCTACTGCGGTCTACTACAGAGAGCAGCAAAGTGAAACCAAATGCTAATTGAAGTGCTTGAAGGGGCCATAACCTTACACACACACACACACACACACACACACACACACACACACACACATACACACACCTTCACTACACAAGCTCCACCAGGTCTGCTCCCCTGGGATGTGTGAAATTGTTTTGCATCCTAGAGATGCCTCCTGTCCTCACACACACATACACACACCTACACACTCACAGCCTGTGTGTCATGGACCTGCCCTGCAGACACGGCTATCTCACCTCCGAGACTCGTCTAAGACTGTCATCCTGTACGCGCACAGCAGGGCGCTAATATTGTCCCTCTTTTTTTTTTTTTCTAATTTAATTAAGCACAGTTATCGCTTCAGAGGAACATCATTTCAAAGGAGGGTGAGAGCACAATGGTGGTGAGAATAACAATTTCACTTCAAGCCAGACCATGGAATGTGTGAAAATCTATTGCTTCGGATCACATTCCTCATGCTAATCATGTGGTCTACTGGAGAAACTGCTTGTTCTTTCTGAGTAATGAGAAGGTCTGCCAGGCTACAGCCTGGATTTAGTTCATCAGGTTTAAAACTGTAAACCAGGGTGAGTCAAAAATGATCCGCACTCTGGCTGTAGAATCATTTTCCGACATCATCTCCTTGCTTCTCGATACACTCGCTCCAACAAGATTTCCTATTCCCTCATTAAAGATGTTTCAGGCTGAGCTGCGAGCCACGAATGCACTGCTGTCCTCACTTCTTCATCAGAAGTGAACCTTCGTCCTCGTAGGGTGCAAGATGGAGCAAGATCAGGACTCGTTAGCCAGGAGTGTGTGGACGTGCATCCTCGACGCTCTCGGATATCAGTCCTCCATGTTTAATCCGAAGTTTAGTCTTCAGCTCTTCAATAAGCGTCTCACTGTAACGAGTTCTGTTGATTGTTTGAACCTTTTTCCTGATCGTGTTCCAATACTTCTGGCCCTCAAGAATCCCAGAAACTGTAAGCATTAATGAATTTTCCAACTGATGGTTGACTTTTGAACTTTTTCTCGGTCAGTGATTGAGAATGTTTCGTACTCTAACGTTTACTCTCAGGCTCGTAGTGATGAATCCGTGTCTCGTAATGATTCTCTTCAAGGAAACGTTCCCCTTTCTTAGAGTATCGGTCCAAATTTTGTTTGCCGATATCCAGACGCTTCTTTTTTACGCTCTTCTGTTACTCTTGTTTCTTAAATAAGAAATATAAATAAAATGTAAAATATAAGTGTATTGCCGTCATGGTTTTTCAGGACCGATGAATTATAAGCCGTCACTTCCTCCTGTACTTCCTGATGTTAGTGTATATTCACACTGTCTTGTGTTCTGTAGACTTTTATAGGAGCTGGTCCAAGTGCACTCGGTCCCTCAGTCCCCAATCGCTCCAGCCTGGCAGAGATGGAGATAAATTGCCTCCTCCTCCTGCCACACTAAGTAATACGGCCGGTGATGAATCTCTGCTTTCAGTGACACCAAAATTGGAATCATTGGGTTCAGGAGGCAAAACTAAGAACACCCCACATGGCCCGTTCTCACCGATGTAAAGTCATCTGTTAAAACGCCACACCTCAAGGCCACACTGGGTATTTCCCCCTTTTAGCCTGGCGCTCAGATTAATGAGGGTGAATGAGATGGGGAATAAGGGCCTTGTTAAGACACGACCCTGCTGTGTTCATCGGAAAAAAGCTTGGCCTCTGAAATAAGAGAGTGGAAGGCAAAACTGCACGCTTCTTAGTTCTCAAGCTGTGTCAACATTCGCAGGAACTATTGTAGAAGATCTAAAGTGGAATTTATTACCAGTTTTAGTCTTTATAGACAGAAGTACATGAGGTGAAAGTGTAGCACTGGCAATGTGCGAAGCCTCTGGACACTGCTTGACTTATTAAATTTAATGAGTTTTTTTTTTTTTTTTTTTCATTACACAGCATGAATTACACACCATTTCTGTCAAATTAGATGGTCCCGTCTCCCCTCAGGCAAGGAATGAGAACTGGGTCACTGGTGTGATGAAAACTGTATGGCAGTCTAGGAAAACCTGTTAGATGTCGCTGCTGTTCAGGTCAGAATTGTGTAAAATAACGTGTCATTTCCTGAGTATTTCAGCAAGCAAATGAGTGTATGCACTTTTTAAAGGAAAGAATTCCACAGTAAATGTTTTTACAGAAATATTTGTAATATGATTATGCCCTGTATCTTTATTATTCAGCTGATGATTTCTGATGCACTGATCTCACATTGCATAATGTAAACAAATGTTCAGGTGGGGGCCAAAACTTTTGAGAATGACCCTTTTTTTTTTTTAACAAATAAGGCTGGTGCTTCATTTTTTTCTCTTTTTGTCAGATGTTACTACAAGTGTAATTACAAGCATTTCATAAGTGATAAAGGATTTTATTGACAATTACATTAAGTTGATGCAAAGAGCCAGTATTTGGATCGTTGAACCTTCTTTATGAGATGTCTACAATTCGCCCTGGCGTGCTGTCAATCAACTTCCGAGCCACATCCTGGCCATTCTTGCACAATCAATGCTTGAAGGTTTTGTTTGTCCAACCACCTATTGGGGATTGACCAAACGTTCTCAATGAGATGAAGGTCTGGGGAGGTTTCTGGCCATGGACAAGCAAACAAGGAAAATTGTGATGTTTTGTTTCGCAATATACTTAGTTATCACATTTGGCTCATTTGTCAAGGTGCTCCATCATGCTGGAAAAACTATGGATAATTACCAAACTGTTCTTGGATGGTTGGGAGAAGCAACCCCACTCATGCTTTACTGTTGGCATGACACAAGACTGATGGTAGCGCCCAAAAAGTCCTTCAGGAAGCCTGGAGAACTATTCCTCAGGATTACATTTAAATTGCAAGAAAGTCTGGCTCTTTGGAAGTGACATATGAAAGTAATCAAGACAACTTCACGGTGAATCAAGACTTTTGAACCGTAGAATTTTTTTTACTACAATTACCTTAGATGTCATATTAGCAGGAAAACCAGGCCAAGACCAACTGAAGTCCTGATATATGTATATACAGTATATATATGGAGCGGTTACATAACATGCCTGGCAAGTTAGCAAACTAAAGTGACAATCACATCCATGTTGATGTGTTGATGGCAGTATTACTGTGAAAAGCTAAAGCTGTGTGGTTAATGACGAGGTGAGAATGCTGCACAGACTAACAACCTGCCTCATTGTCCTCTTCAGGTCAGGTTGAACCGAGATGAGGCCACGTCTCACTGCACCACTTATCAGCAGGGAGTCGAACAGCATGGGAATCTGTTATGCAAAAAAAAATAGACCATGTTAATTATGTTATTTTGGTGACGATGGTATGCACATACCATCAAGTACAAGTTGCTCACGGTGGGTTGTGGAGTGTGTCTTTAGCCTCGCTTTGGTGTCTTTGCTCCAGCTAAGTTTGATACCTGTGTGGTGTAGTGATTGTTTGTGGTGGATATTAAACTAATCAACTCACTTTGTAAGCACATCAGATGCTCCTGAGCTGCGATCACTCTCACTGGAACCTTTAACCCGAACTGGGAATGCTCGAACTTTACTTCTGATTGGGATTGATGTAAAAAAAATCTGTTTCACTTTAAGGAAAACGTTTCCTTTTTTAAACAATTTAGTATATAATAATACGTAAAGGTATTTTTTTTCTTCCCCAAATTCTACGAAAGACGTTTCCCCGAGACTGACTCTGTTCCTCTTTATGCGCTGTACAAATTGCCGAGATTCCGCGAGTTCCAGATGCCAGGATTGAAACTGCCCCCACTTGTGCACTACATCATTACTGTGAAATTGAATGGCTGCTTATGAAACAGCGCACAATGATTATGGACCCAATATCACAGAATGATGATCATTACTCATTGCCATGCATTATGCGGAGGCTGCACATTTGCATATTTTACCCAGGTGTGGCAATCAGCGGAATGGCATTATCGCAGCAAACAAGGAAATTTGTGTAATTTAATTTCTGCTAACAAACAGCCCCTTTGGAATCAGTGCGACTCTAGAACAGTCACCGGAACCTCGTTTCTTCCTCTCTTTTTTGCATGTGCATTTCTCTTTTTCCTCATCTTTGTTTATACGTTGCATATATTTGTTTTAACTACAGCATCCTGATATTCGAACGTTTTTTGTCATCGTCTATCCGAAATCAATGCACGCCTCAAACTCAGCAATACGTCTGTACAAATCGATCATGCAAGCTATCATTCCTCTCTCTCTTTCTCTCTCTCCTCATTGCGTTACTCACTTCTACAAATTTATGTACAGATGACCTTAAGGTCACCTGGCTCCAGGCCCATATGATGAGCCCATATAACGAGCAGTTAAGGTCATCCCCTCTGTGCGCCGGGCGCTGAACGAGCCACGACTGCTCCCATCATCCTGTTATTGTTTAGCACCATTTTCACAGTTTAGTTTTATAAAAATTACATGGATGCATCCAATCAGGCATAGATGGAGATGGACAAGGTTTAAACACAGGTTGCAGTTGAAACCACCCATTCGTTTGTGAGAGAACGGGGTTATCTGAAGTGACCTCTGACTCCAGGGTCCTGTTTGCTTTCTGTTTGGACTGAATATAAAGCAGAGAATAATGCAGGTGTAGAGGTGTGCTGGACTAATAGAAAAAATATATAAACATACAGAAAAAAAAAAAAAACTTTTCTGAAACTCTGGGATCTGAGCCATTCGTGTTGCTTTAGTCAGATATCATTATGTCATTATTGGACACATTGGAGTATCGCACAATGAGTCTCTCATCTTAGAGAGCATATCCCTACTTGTTTGGAAGCGACTGAGGGTTTTCCAAAAAAAAAAAAAAAGGAAAAAGTTTGTTTTTTTCCTCCTGATTTGGACCAAACAGCTTTATCTTCCTCAATTTTTGCACAAACCTCCATAAGGCTTATATCAAATGTGTAACTATGGAAAAAGTTGGCCTTGGTAGAAAACGCACTGTTTTTAAGTTATGACCATTTGTTCGTGACTTGTGCCAAACTCATTTGCTCTGGCGGCCCTAGCTCGCTCGTTTTTGGTCCAACTGGAATTCAAGACACATCACACCGAACAGTTTAAAATTTCTACTTC
This sequence comes from Clarias gariepinus, assembly GCF_024256425.1. Lineage (NCBI taxonomy): Eukaryota > Metazoa > Chordata > Actinopteri > Siluriformes > Clariidae > Clarias > Clarias gariepinus. The sequence goes on from NC_071103.1 coordinate 35,823,296, forward strand.
TCTGCTTATATCACGATGTTCAACTGAATCTCATCTCTTAAACCATCTACACAATGCACAGCAGTACCACCAGACGTTCCTGAGATATCAGTTCCAGCTGGAGCCTATCACTGGAGACTTAGGGCGTAAGGTAGGGTACAACCTGTTTGGGGTACCCATCCGTACATACACTTACACACTCATTCACACACTATAGGCACTGTGGGAGCGCCACTTAGCCTAATCTGCATGTCTTTGGACTGTGTGAGGAAACCCACCAAGCACAGGGAGAACATACAAAGTCCATGCACACGAGGTGGGAATCGAACCTATACCCTGGAGGTGCAAGGCGACAGTGCTAAACACTAAGGCACCATAACGACCCCGGAATTCATTACTAAAAAATATTAAAAACTGTCATTGGCAAAGTTGGCCACATTCTCTCTCTCTCTCTCTCTCTCTCTCTCTCTTTCTCTAATGAACTACAATGATGCTAGTGAATCTTACGTGTCTATGAGTTTGTATATGCAGAAGACGGTGGATAGCAATTCCCTCTTTCCCCTTAGATAGATAGATAGATAGATAGATAGATAGATAGATAGATAATATAACTGACGTGTGTGCTGTATACGTAAATACGGTATTTTCATTGTCCTCGTGTTACCCTTAAATCTCTTTACATCTGTGTATGTGTGTGTGTGTGGGGGGGGGGGGGGGGGGGGGGAGGGGGGGGGGTGAATGCTAGTGAACACAGACCTGCCTGCTGATTCGTAATCGTGGCATAGCAACATCAAATACTTCTTTAATTGACTGTGATTCACGGCGAGTGTGGCGAGTGCAGTTGGGAACGGGACATTATGAACTGTCAATTCGCATTTAGGACCAAATTTGCCATGGGATTCGAAGAAGCAATGAGGAACAGGACTAACCGAGAGAGAGAGAGAGAGAGTTAACAACCTTTTAAAGTCTTTATCAGTTGCCACACACACACACACACACACACACACACACACACTTTTAGAGTTAATATTTCCTCGTCTAATGTATCGTACTGTGTGTTTTGACATCCTGTATTCTTCTCAAAACACAGTACGACAGGAAAAGTGTTTAAAATAAATAAATAAATAAATAATCTGCTATATTATATGTGCTGTTATGAAATCCATCTCGTCCTTGAACCAGGTTTTGTGGAAACGCCTTCAGCGAGTTTCTTTCGCATCCTCTCTCTTGCTTTGTGCTGTTTGAAATTGAAACGGACGATGTTTGAAAAATACAAGCCGGCTCGTCTGGTTTTCTCCGGGGAACGCCGTAGAGACCCTGTTAATAAAGCAGCTTTTATACTTCTCTCTGTATGTTTCTTTTTCGCCACGCTCCTGCCCGTCTTTTATTTCCTGGCTATTCTCGGCGAGTCCCAGGTGAGCGCCGGGCTGCAACTTATGACTGGCCATGTCTGCAAACATCACAGCGCAACCAAAGCATGGAAGAATGACAGATCGGCCTTTCAATATGTACTGACAAACAAATTAGTGAGGAGATGCCGTGTGCTGCATAACAGATGTGCTGGGTGCCGTGGTATGGAACCGGTGATATGGGAGGAAAAAAGAAAATGGCCGTGCCCCATCTGGGCCTGAGAGGAAGCGGCAGGATCGGCGATTTCTGCGCTAGCACACTCGAGTGAATCCTCAGGACTGATTACACTTGTCAAAATGGCAGACGCAAATAAATAGCAGTCGGAACCAGACCTCCGAGATGTGGAGAGTCGGAGCAGATGGAAAGTAAACATATGCAGATCATTCATACAGTGCGAACATGTGAGAGGACGAAGACGAAAAGAGAAAAAGAAAAGCCAAATATACATAATTCATGTGGTTGCATGAGTACCATGTAATTACATAAAAAATGCAGTTTCAATATTTAACACCCCTGAAATTGCTCATGTAGCTTCAAGTATACATGTGATGTCATGTGAAAAATAAATGATAAGTGAGGCAATGTTTTTTAAAATCATTAAATAAAAATATCACATTCTTCACATATTAATGAATCGTGTTTTAAAATGAAAAAAATTAAATAAATCTTATAAAAAATAAATTGTACAAAAATTATCATGCAAACAAACCATGTTTAAAAAGTGGTATGAACATAAAAAGAATTATGTTTAAAAAAAATTACATGTTAACCAAAAAAAAAAATCACACAAAAAATCCACAATAAATAATCTGTGGGAAAAAATGTGAACATAAATAGGTAAATAATTAAAAAAAATCTGAATATAAATCAATAAAATTGTCCATGTACATGCATAAATCGTGTTTGAAAAGATTGAATGAACAAAATATATTTTTTTTATTTGTGAACATTAAGAAATCCTGTTTGTAAAAACAAATGAGAAATGAGTAAATAATTTTTTTTTACGTTAAATTGAATAAATGATGTTTTAAAATAAAAATCAAAAGTGGACACATTTAATATTCTTTTTAAAAAATCACATTAACATGAAAAATTTGTGAATATAAATGAACCACGTTAAAAATCACTTATGAACAAAAATCATGGTAAAAACATAAACATAAATATTTTTTTTAATTCACATGTGATCATAAATAACTTGTGTAAAAAGTTTTTTGTATTTAATATAGACATAAAGAAAATGTGTTTAAAAAATCACATCTTAATGTTAATGCATATAAATAAATAAACAAAAATCTCTTTTCCTTGTTTAAGTAAAATAACTAACCTAAGTTAAATAACAATTATGTTTGGAAAAATACATGTAAACATAAATAAATCATGTTTAAAATTACATGGTAAAACTATTGATAAATTTGAACAATAAGAATGATCTTTTAAGTATTCATACAGTAGTTGATCAATTGGAATGGTTATTACCGTCGCGCTCACCGCCGCGTGAAAACGTCAGCGGCCAAAATAAATTAGTTGCATTTCAAAGTCATTCGTAAAATGGCCGCCAGGTGGCGCAAAGTGACATTTTCGCTCGTTGCCGTAAATACAACAGTGACCGTTATACAGCGTATCTCTGTATCGGTTTATTGTTATTTAAGTTCTGGATTATTTCAGGTACTTTAAACACATTGTTGGGTTGCTCATGTTGGCTCATATGAGATGTAGTTTACAAATGAACACCTGGTTGGGTTATTTTGACCCAACAACTGGTTTATTCATTATTCTTTCCTTTCTCCAAATATCAGCCTGCAGAATGTTTGAAATATTACTGTTATTGTGTCACAGGTGTAGTTTTAAGAGTTGTTTAGGCAGGAATGCGTGTGTATACAGCTCAAAACCTCCATCAGTTGTTAAAGATAGCGGCTATTTAGAAAAAATGCCCAGTGATTTCTGAGCTTTAGGAAATCTCCCGGCGCTCTGCGCATAACACCGGGCCAACTCATGTCGGAAAGAATTTATAAACGGTTTCTAAACGTGGGCTATTGTTTTTTTTTTTACTTATAGTATTTGTTGATTTAATTTAAATGAGGTTTGGGCTCAGGACTTCAGAATCGTGATTCTCCTCTTTAATTTACTCCATAGTTTTAATCAGCGCTCAGCCGCATGCATTAAGTTTTCCAGAGCGCACCGGCAGAAGTAGACTAATGATTATGAACGCGTCGGGAAAACAGCAAGCAGACTTTTAAAAAAACGTTTGCGTTCATTTTCTGACGCGCTCAAGTTCACCAAAAACAATACAGAGCAGCACAGCTTACAAAACTTACAAAATCACAACGTTTTTTCGTTATTGTGAGTGCGCTTAAATAAAAGTTAAGTCTTATAAAGGCATGTAGTCTTATATAGTTTTATTATATAGTTTTTGCACATTAATCTGACAGCAGTTTTTTCAGCCTGTCACGGCGTGCGCCCAAATCAATATCGCTCCTCGCTCACTAGTTAGGCGGCCTCCCCTTCAGACATGCGAAGCAGCGGGACCGCAGAATTACACATGACTGGTGAGCTATCGTTACTATGGTTGCCCGGGCTTGCACCCCGAGCTATAAAATACTCGGGGTTTGTTGGGCTACAGTGGATTTTACTACGCGCTGTGTATGCAGCGCGCGTGCAACAACGCGGAAGTGCGGCATGCAAGCAGGGCAAATGGAACGCGCCCGGGGACTTCAAAGGAGCGAGAGGTGGGAGGGGGCCATCCGCGGAGAGCAGAGTCAGCGCGAGCAGACGGATGGCCATTGCACTCACACCGCGTAGTAAAATCCACTGTAACCCAACAAACCCCAATCATCACCAGCCGTGCCTTATTCCGTCATGTCATGTGGGCATTATAAGCTTTGTATTGAAAACTTCTAACTAAAAAGTGGCAGCTGGCACGCCTAAAAATAGACGCAGGTTATTTTTTTAATAGTCTAAATAAAAACCCTCCGATTTAATTTCCTATAGTCTAACCAGCGCTCAACCGCACGCATAGTTTTCCCGAGCGCGAGGAATTTTTTTGTGCTAAATAATGTTTATGCAGTATAAGAATTCCTATTAATCCTGGGTTGTTCTTTTAGTGTCACTATAGTGCTTTACAATGCCAGACAACATTCAAATACAAATGATTCACCCTCCCCAGGTGTGAATCGGCTGTTCTCACCTATACATTCAGAGAAACTGTAATGGACCTCTCCACACTTTAAAAACCACTTGAATCTGAGGCTCTTCTGGAGACTTTCAGTGATTTCAATTTGTGTAATTTTAATCTCCTGGATTCTAGATTCTAAAGTTGACATTGTTACCTTTTTTAATCATTGGAATGGAAGAACTTGTTATTTTCCTTATGATAGCATAAATTGCATTGTTTTTAATCAGTCTATACACAATAATATTATTTGGTATTTATTTATTTATTTATTTATTTTTAAACGGGTATGGGGGCTATCTTGGTTCATTAATCTCCGTGCCTGGTTTAGGTTTAGTATTCAGTGCGCATCTGTTATATTACAACTATCATAACACTCAAATACCTTTTATTGGGGGTTAAGTGACTGATGTGCCTAACATTTTTCAGCTGAGCCTTTGTTTCACTGAATAATCAACCACCGCGACACCCCCCTCTCTCTCTCTCTCTCTCACACACACACACACACACACAGAGCCGACCAAATCATTAGCACGTCCCTCCCCCAGCACAGCCATTTACTTACACCTGAACTGAGTTGTTTGAGTAACATGGGTCGAACCCGTTACAAATCATAACAGTCTACTGCATTTCATTCTTATAATAACGCAAAAACACAAGCGGGGCTGAAAGACCGACATCAGCTGACGCAGTAGAACGTCCTAACACTGTTTTAATTTTATGGTAATTTATTTCAGTTAATAAATCTACTATAAATTTAAAGAACACAAGAAATAAGATGACACAAATCCATACACGCTTTTTTTCTAATTACAAGTGATAGAATCAAAAGGCTCACTGTGTTAACATTTATTGTGCTTAAATTTGATCCTAATAAGATTTGATTTAATTTAAATTCTAGAACAGTGGCAGCTGGAACACCTAAAACAGATGCAGGATTATTTTTTTATAATCTAAATAAAATGCTGTTTTAAACGTGGGCTATTGTTATTTACATGCAATATTTGTTAATTTAATTTAAATGGGGTTTGGTCTCCGGAATGTTGAGCATCAGGATCCTCTTCTTTACTTTCCTACGTAGAATCAGCGCTTAATCGCACGCATTAAGTTTTGTAAATTCGTTTAATGTTTAATAGTAAATAATGACCCCCGTTGCGCTGTACCACCGCTCGGAAAACCTTATGAAATACAAGTTTAGGACAATTATGATGATCTGCCACGGCGTGCGCGTGTGATGGGTGTACGCCCAAATCTACTATAACTACTCCCTCACTCCGTAGGCTCCCTAAATAGGCAGCAAAGGGACGGGAGCCGCCTATTTGTGCCGGCTGGCGATAATTAACGTTAATATGATCTCGGGCTTGCTCCGCATTATAAAAGCAAGGCGCGGAGGTTTGTCTGAGGTCTGGGAAGTACGTGATGTAATGGAGAATATGAAAGAAGCATGTCAGTGGGGAGATGTGACGCGCCCCGGGGACTTTAAACAAGGACATTAGAATTCCGCCCTTTGATCTCCGCGCTGAGGACAGCGCGAGAAAGAGCTGCGCGAGCTCCCGCGGCATCCTAACTCCCGCACCGTGCCCGCCCTCGCAGCCCCGCTGCCGAAGAGGAAAAGTGTGGTTAGGTTTTTGCGTCAGCGAGAACTCGCGCCGGCCATCGACAGCGGGAGAAGCGCCGTCACGAGGGAGCGTGCAGGAGCGCTGCCTCCGCGTGCTCAGTTCTGCCACTCGCACCAACACTTATCGTCAGCTGTGTGCCCGCATGCCAGTGTGGCACAGCCCCCGGAACTGCACATGCACAACCTTTATCCCATTCTTTCCATTCTCCCTCCTTCAACACTTTCCTTTCCCATTTTGCCTAAATAAATTACCCTTTTCCCGTAAGACCTCTCCTCGTCTCCGTGCTTTATGGTGCCGCCCGTGCAACATGGGTCGAATCCGTTACAGATCATAACAGTCTACTGCATTTCATTCTTATAATAACGCACAAACACAAGCGGGGCTGAATGACCAACATCAGCTGACGCAGTAGAACGTCCTGACAATGTTATAATTTTTATGGTCATTTATTTTAGTTAATAAATCTACTATAAATTTAAAGAACACAAGATATAAGACGACACAAAACCCTACACGCGTCTTTTCTAATTACACGTGATAAAATTTAAAGGCTCACTGTGTTAACATTTATTTTGTTTAAATTTGATCCTAATAAGATTTAATTTAATTTAAATTCTACATTTGTATCGTCATTTTAGTTCTGTGATTATAAATTTGTTTAACTACAATGTTTTACTTGATTTTATCCGCTACTACGTGCAGTTCTAAAACTCCGTGTCTCATTAATCCAGCAGAGAATGAACTAAGGCATGAGGCGTCAGTCTGTAGTTATATAGCGCCACTCAACGGTAAAAGCCAGCAAACGCACAAAGCCAAACGGTACCGCCGAGCGCGGCGACGGTAGGACCTACAGTCCGATTGATTAACCACTGTATGTTATTAAGTGAATTATGTTTATAAATTATATGAGCAATAATTAATGGTATAAACAATTAATTTAAGTTTGTGTTTAATTTTTTTAAATGAATAAATGTTTTTTTACATTAATTATTTAAATTGTTTAGTACGATGTTAAAATAATTTTTTAAAAATCTGAATATGAAAAATAAAATTGCACATATACATGCATAATCATGTTTTTAAAGAATTTAATAAACAAAAAATATATATATTTTAATTCACACATGAACATAAAATTCTGTTTACAAAATCACATGAAAATAAATAAAGAATTTTAGTTTTTAAATAAATAAATAAGTAAATAAATGAATTGCTTTAGGCTTACAGTATGTGTCACAATAATTAGTTTAAATAAAGTAAAAATGTGTGAATTGTATAACAATCACACATAACTAAATGAATCATGTAAGAAAAAGATTTTTTTTTTTAAAGCCTGTACTACTTGCATTACAACACGGGTGTGAGAAAAATGTGAGAACCTAAACGTGTCTAAAACCCCCACGTGTATGTTTCACATTTCACATTCGCATCATGTGATTATAACCATGTGAAGTGTGTGACTTTCTGTAAGGGGGGAACATGTGTGTGTCAGAGCGAGGAGAACGAGACAGTGACAGAGAGAAGAGAGAGCCGTGACATGAAGACACGTGCAGGAGTTCAAACAGACTGAAACGAGTGGAGTGTGTGTGTGTGTGTGTGTGTGTGTGTGTGTGTGTGTGTTACAGTAAGAGACACAGAGTGCTAAAGCAGAGAATCGACTCATGTTTTCTGGGTCAGGAAATAGAGAGTCTGATAAAGTTAAATGATTCGCCTGTACTGTACAAGCTTATTGCACCAGGATCAGGAATAATGTTCAGCTGTTTGTGTTGGTGTTTCTGCAGATCATCTGTGAGGGTTGCAGTACATCAGTATTTTTTAAATTGCCCAGCCTAAAATCAGTACTAGTATCTCATCTCTAGTCTCACCTGGATATTGTGTATTCATACAAAAGACCTGCTGCTGTGATCATGAAGACGACTCCGATAGCACATCAGACTGTGTCCCGGAAACCTAGTGTTCTGTCTGTCGCCACGCTAATGCACCTGCTACAGTACGATGTTAAGACAACACCAAATAAAAGCGATCACAAAGATGTAAAGATGTGGTTTGTAATGACAGTGAAATCAAAATAAATTGTGCTTTGTAAAAAAAATATATATACTGTATATACAGGAGGAACTGCATCAACTTCCAGTAATACAAGTCACCTGATAAATCTTACGGCTGCTTGGCCGGTTGACCTCTGCCATAAAACGTAATGGAAAATGGAGGGAAAGGGGACTAATAAAGTGCGGGGAAAATCAAAAGTCACTGGCCGTGGAGACAGAGCCACCATTTTAAAATGCTGTAAATTTGTCTATCCATCCTCAAAGAACCACTGTGTGTGTGTGTGTGTGTGGATGGTATTTCTTATAAACTTCTGCTCCACACTCCATTCCAGTAGGGGGCAGTATTGCACCAACTGCTCATAAACTCCAAAAGAAGAAGATAAAAGGAAATAAAGGTTTGCAAAAGATTTGTGTTTTCTGTCAAAGCTGTAGTAGATCGTTCTTTTTTATTTTTAAAATTTGTAAATTTTAGAGCATATAACAGTTGGAAGTCCATCTTTAATATATTAAATAACTTCAAAAGTATGAATTAATCCCAAATTGAACCATCAATAGATTTTGTCCCAGCTTTAGGTAATATTTCTGATTCTTCCAGTAGGTTCAATTCAATTTAATTTTATTAGTATAGCGAAATTTAATTTTTAATTAAAATTGAAATAAAAATAGCAAGCACTGCGAGAGCTGAAACTTTCTACAACTACAACTGGTGAAAGCCACAGGAAACGTACCCTCAAATTCAGCTCATCAACATGGACGCGTCTCATCAGCTACCCGTCGAAGTCCTACATATCTATATATACAAAAGAAATGTTTTGTCTGTACATGAGTCAGAACTTGCTCTTTCAATGATATATTTATGTTTCATGCATTGGAGGACCCTAAAACAGTCTCAGAGTAATGTTGACTGTATGTCTGTGTGTCTGTATGTCTGTCCAGATAGATTTTGTCACAGCATCATGCAAAACTGGCTGGACAGAATGTATTGAATCTTTTGCAATACTTAGATATCTGCCTGAAGTTTAACTTGCACCAGAAGTGGAATCAAAATGTTACATGGCGGATTTAATAATCTACTTTAAAATAAGCTACTAATGCGCTACTTGCTTAATGTAAACAAACACCTGCATCAATAGATATTAATTAGAAAAGCTAAACTGGATGTATTTACTGGGATAAGTTCATATTTTCACTTTAGCTAAAATAACAACGCTGAAGTGGTATAAGTGAATTTTAACACACTGGAGACAAAACTTCATCTTTATCCAATCTACTTTTTCCATTTATCATCTGTGATTCACTCTCCGATTACCGAACAGGGAGTGTATTTGTCTGACGATGAAAGTAGTACACAAGTGCAAAGTGTAAACAAGTGTAATATACTAAAACTTACAAAAAAGATTTCTTTGTATTAATAAGTTAGACAGAGAGTTCTGAAATAAGTTAGAAAGACATACGTGAGCTTTAGCCTGAGATATTAATATCACTGATTAAAGATCAGCAGATTATTTTGAATCTTTTAACTTTAATTTTAAAATTTCTACAAACTTGTTTCCCAGCAAAGATGGGTACTTACACTAGTTTTAAATAAAACAATAGAAAACCCACGAAATCTATTTTTGTTCTATCTATTTATAATGAGACATTTGAATGGACTATTAACTCAAGTGTCAATAAGCAAAGCCCTGATGTTCTCCATAGTGAATATGGCCTGTGGTTAGATGCCCCTTCAGTCTGTGCCAGACCTACACTCATCTGTTGAGGATATAACACAATTTCCCTTCCTACCACATGTGAAACAGATCTCACACACCTCCAGATGAAGTGCTTCAAGAACCGGCCCAGTCCTGCCCTGAACATCCAGAGCTGCCCGAGCACTTTCTTGGAAGGGAATGAAACCGGAATGAAAGTAACTCCGAAATAGCAGTTTGCAACTGGCTTCATCTAGGGGAACACTTTTACAATGGCAGCCACACCTGCTTCAGATATCGAGTCTGTGTTAGCGTGTTAGCACCTTCCACGCTGGTGCTCATGCATATTCATCTGGAGGAGAGAATGCACTCTTACACGCCGCGTTATTTATTTATTTATTTATCCTCCAACGAGTTCAGAAGCGTTCGCAATTTTAAGGGAGGTGTTAAAAGATCTGAGCTTTACTACCTCGCTGATATATATTATTTAGCTTTGTTTAATCTTTGATTTTTTTTTTTTTCGCCACAGTTTGAAGCTCAACACTTAGCTCATGACTTTATGCTAAAAGTCAGAGTTGCTTTAGGTTCTTGGAACTGGAATGGTTCTGACAGGACCACCTGCAAAGACACAAGGTATATTAAGTACTAAGGTGCCCTGATTTATTTATTCTGGCTAGACTTTAGCGCTGTAACATTAGAAAGCTTTTACAGGTTTAATCTGCCAAAAGGGTTTTCCGTGTTTCCTGCGGTTTGCGGCTAGAATGTGACAGTTTTCTCTCAGCGGTGGAAGTGAGGTTGTTAACGTTCGGCCTAAGTATAGGAGAAAACAGGAAACAACCTCCACTTTTACTTATCGAGCAGCACACGGTTCTTGATCTCTTCATTCTGATTCATTAGAAGATGTTGATTTGATTTTCTGTAACAGCAGATGCGACAGGTCTCAGACGCAGGTTCAGATTAAAGCACTTGTCTTTTTTTATAGTAACAACTTGACAATAACAGCACAGGCTTATATGGTGGAGGCTCACATCAAATCTTACTATACATCTGAGTAGTTAAGGGTTAAGAGCCTTGGCCAAGAGCCCAACCCGGGACCTTCCGGTCACTAATCCAGTGCCTTAACCACTGAGATACCCCTGCCTCATAGGCTACATAGAAACATTACAAAGACGTCTTAAAGTTTTTTTCGAAGTTACATTCTCTGGCATGGTCATCATTAGTCGGTGGTTAAGTTGTTGGACTAGTGATTTAAACACTTCACATGGTGCAGACTAATGATAACTTGTTTGTTTGTTTTTTTAATTAAAAAAGCTTCTGTTATGTTTCTATAACAACACACTTTAAAATGTTTTGTTACCCTTATACCTCATATTTTATTACAATACTTCTTATTTCTTGTTGTTTATAGTTATGTTTAATGATATGGAATATCCATGAACCAAGTTCTAACTTACACTATAGCAGCTATAAATTAAGGATTGTCAATATTAACATTGTTAATGCATGTGATTAATCTAGAACTTTTTTACTGTTCTTTAACGCAAATTCATCCTATGATCAAATTTGACCCTATTGGCTTCCCATAATCGCAGCGTGGTTACCTGATTTTGTGTGATAACGGCATGTTTATTGTGGATAATAAGATGACTGAGGAGACATCACCATGTGTGCTGAACTGCAAGTTTCATTATAAAAAGCTCCTAGATGGAAGTTTGGATAAAAGCAAATTTGTGTGCTCGAGCTACCTTCAAGGGGAAATACTTTTTATAAGCATACATAAACATAATATATGGGAGTGGTGACTCAAGTGGCTAAGACTCTGGGGCGTTGGTTTTTGACGATTTGAGGATCTGGGTTTGCACCCTGCCGTTGGTGGGTTACCAGGGCACACACTACCCAGTCGCTGCATGCAGTGCTGGTCCCATTTGAGAGATTTTGTTAAATGTTAATGTTTGAGATATTATAGAACTGCATAATCTGCATAATTATGATGCATTTCTTTATTCCAACATTGCAGGTTTATAACACAAGTGAATCTGCGTATTTAAAATTCGTGATCAATCGTGATTAATCACAGACTATAACTAGAATAAAAAATTAGCATTGATTGACAGCACTTATATAAACAGTTTTTTCCTTACCAGAGTATCCCCTTAATCTCTCTTTCTTTAAGTTAAACAATTAAGGAAACAAAGTGAAAACTCGTCTGTCCTGATGCATAAAGAAATTCCTGTTATGAAGCACCAACACTGGAGAATGCAAGCATAAACAATTTGGCTTCATGCTATTATACCTTATTTGTTTGTTTTGTAACGACAGAAGCAATAAGGTATTTAAACATTCAAGAGCATTAAAATGAATTATGGCCAAAACTATCGTCTAAGCAGATGTTAAAGAAAATGATAGAAAATTATCTGACAAGATTCGACAATTCAACAGGGCTGTTGTCTAAATATTGAACATGTTTTTTAGATCATAGTCTTGTCTATTGACATGAATTTGCTGATTTTGTTAAACCCTTGTCATTGTATTCACCTTCATACAAAGAGAACTGAAGCAGAGAGAGAGAGAGAGAGAGAGAAATCCAGACTCGCAGCCTACACCCCCTCCTTCAAAGTACTTGTTGCATCCTTGGAACGAATACAACCATTTATGCAATTTATTGTGTTATGCAATTTTTGTCTGCCTCGAGCTGAGATTTTGCCAGAGAGAACCTCTTGATTTGCCGAGCGTTGTGAAGAACGTGCCGCCTTATTGAAACTGTTCCTCCCACCCTCTCCAGACTCAGAGCCTCAGGCCTGCTGAATCTCTCCACCATGACACTCAATACAGACGAGCACAAAAGCTGAGCTCATTACACTAATTTAATCATGAGCTGGTGTGTTGGATTGGTTTTGTGCATGTGTGTGTGTGTGTGTGTGTCTAGACTGCCACTGGTTGGATGTGAGATTAGGACTCGTGCCCACTGAGGAAAGAGGCAGCGAGCGCGCTAAACCTCTGCACTTGGCATGGAGAAGAGAATCCTGGGTGAAACAGATGGTGGGATTTTATTTCTGTCTTCTGCAAAGCTAATCAGGTGCTAAATATGAGCTCGTCTTCTCTATTTAGAGAACCAGTAAGCTGGTGTACAAGGAAAGATGGACTCTGGAATGTACTTCAGTCTTATCGCTGTCAGTAACGTTAACACAATTAGTGCAACATTCTAACTCTGTCTTCACACTCGCAAGCGTTTGTTTAGTCAACGTACATAAGCAGTAAAGTTACCTCTCTGTTGCATTTTCTTTAAAAATGTTAGAGCAGACAGGGTTAAGGACCTTGCTCAAGGGCTCGACAGTGGCAGCTTGGTAGTGCTGGGGCTTAAACCGCTGACCTTCCAATCAGTAATCCAGGGCCCTCCAGTCACCACTGCCCCAATATTGTTTAATTGCCCTTTCATCCGGAGATCGTGAGTTCGATTCCCGGGTGATGCTGTAACCTCTCGCAGCTGGAGGTCTAGAGGAAGCGGATTGGCCAGAGGGGAGGGATGAGAGGTACTTCGTGTTCCCACACTAATCACGGCTTTACAGCCAATCAGGGGCGTCTGTGAGCTCACGTACGCGGACGGAGCAGATAGCGCTGTCCTCCGAGTGTGTTACGCACCCCCCAACGGTGCGTGAGCGAGCAGTTCGAAAAGATACAGTCGGCTGGCGTCACATGGTTCGGAGGAAACACATGATAGTCTTCGGCCCTCCCGGCTGAGTCGTAATAGTAGCCTTAATGTTGGAGCCCTCTATTGACGGGGAGGAATTGGCCACGACTAATTTTTTTTAGGAAAAATAAATTGTCGCGACCTCATTCCATCAAAATCTTTTTGAAAACAACCTTATAATAAACATTGTCTGAAATTTCATAACAATGTTAAATTAATGCCACCACAACATTTTGACAGCCTATAATTTCTGCTGAGAAGTAGCCAGGCCTGTTGGTGCCTCTCGTAAATATAATGTAGTTTGCTAACAAAGCTAGCATAAGACACGTCAATCAATAACTACATTCAGTGTGCTTTTAGGTTGTACATGTTAGACCTCCATTGTTCTCATGAAACAAAAAGTAAATAAACTAAAAATTGCTGGACAGGCCACGCCCACAAGACAAACCAGGAGTGGCTGCTACACGCCCACTTGAACAGTTTACTGTAGTTTAGGCTACACTGATCCTCCTGAAAATCACTGTTGTTAGTTTTGTTTCTCAATTAGACTGGTTGTGGATGTTGAGAAATAATATTGGCACCCATCAAGGGAACGGTTGGGGTGGTGCCGGATCGGAAGACTGGGCACAGGGTGGAAACACTAAGTAGATGTGATGCCAATATATCAAGGCAAAAATGCACACACACATACACATACATGACTCCAGTATTAAATTAACACTTAGTGGTTACGTGAGTCCTCAAATAAACTGAAAGTATTAAATCCACAAAGGGGATTTTACAGTGTAGGGGCAGTAAACATTCCACTTCATACTGTAATTCATAGTTTTAACCCAAACAATGAGGGACACTCTTGATATCTGCTCATACAATCATATATTTCGCACAATAGTATGGTGTTTTAAACTTGTTTCAATATTACCGACCCCTTTAATTAATAATAACGTGAAAATAATATCATAGCCAGGGTTTTCTTTCCCTGAATTGCACAAATGATGCTTTTTAACCTTCACAAATCTGGTAATAGATCTAAAAATTACTACATTGATCAGTGATGCACAAGAAATACAATATAAGGAAGTCGCACAGTTTAGTATTAAAAGCTATGATTATATGTGGCTTATTTCAAGAAATCCAAGCCTAAAAAAAATATTTTTAAAAAGAAGCAGTGCCTGAATTTCTGCTGTTCAGCGTTGTGATCGGCTCGCCTTATCATTCTTGCAGCTAATTTGTTGACTGAATTTACAAACAGTCTGGTCTGACAGATTGTCTTTACAATTGTGTCTTGTTTTCCTTCATGTATTACAGCAAAAAAAAAAATACATATACAAGGTAGAATTTATCAAGAAGGAAGCTGTTGGCAGGGATAACAATGGACTTGGTGGGTGGTTGTGGGTAAAATTAGATGTTTTTAACCAAACAAAATGCCAGCAGAGTTGACTGTCTATAGGAAATGTCTGGTTTCATGTACACTTGTTCTGTATGGAGAGACCACCCTAATGTGCTATATGTCAAGTCTGTTAAACAAGCCTGTAATTTATAGTGGCATAAGTAAGCATGCATTCATATCTCACTTCACATGGTTATTAATAAGAAGATGAGGTGATTGGCTTCAGATGAATGTTTGCCTGGAATGGAAACATGTTCAAAGCTTTAGACGCAGCACGTTGTGTTGATTGTTCATTACTTTTTCCCTAACAGCTTGTACAAACACAAGGAAAAGCTTTGCACAGGTTGTATTCTTTTAATTGATTTCGTATTTATAGACAAGGAGCTGTTTGCACTCTTGATAATGAAGTTGTCAGAAAAATCTTACTAAAAGCCGTTACTCTAAACAGAACCGTTTTAAATTCCCCAAAGAAGGCAATTTTATATTGCAGCCACAAAAAACAAATTCTATTCATCCACCCACTGTACCGTAGGAACCTCTGTACCCCAGCTAGGGACCATGGAGGCCAGTGGCGACCATATTGTATTTATTCCCATTTTTACAACCATGGTAGGACCTCCGGTAAACATTCACACACTATGGGAAATTTGGGAACGGCAATTAGGCTAACCTGCATGTTTTTGGACCATGGGAGGAAACCAGAGAACCTGGAGGAAACCCAACGAGCATGAAGAGAGCATGCAAACTCTGGATAATAATTGTGCTATTTTCTAGAAAAATTATCCTCAGGTATAATAAGAAAATTGATTTATCATGCACCCATGTTTCTGACCTACTGAAGACTGTTAAATATTTCTAGGATAAAAGTAATTTTTTTTATTTAAATTTGAAGGTATCTTTTCCCAAAAACTTGACAACAGTTGATTTTTTTTATATACAGGGTCATGGGAGGCCTGGGGCCTATACCAGGAGGTGCAAGACGACAGTGCTAACCACTAAGCCAACAGGCTGCCGTTGTTTTCATTCTGCATAATTTTTTCCTAATGATATGACAAAATATTATGTACAAAAACTAGGAAAAAATGCCTATGATATTTATCTATTAATAAGGTGACAGACATCAAATATGCATATAATAAAAATAGATCGCATGATGCGTCAGAAAAGAGTATTGGCAGGGATTTATTATGATATTAGTATTACATCATCATATTAAACATGGTATAGAACTTTCTTGCATTCAGTGTTGAGTTACTGTCAGTGAATGTACAGTATTTGACAGATTCTACAGTATTTACTTTTATTCGTGTCACACTTTTAAAAACGAGAGTAACTTATGATGGAGAACTCAACAGTCAGGAGGTCAGAAAGGTTTATTCAGCGCAGTGCTTCAGTAGCCTGACGGCCTTTTTTTTTAGGCCCTAAACACGACTACGAGTTAATGAAGTCTTCCTCAACTGCCACTTCGCTGCTGCTACATTTATGATGGAGAGAGTGAGAGAATCAATGAGTCCATCCACTGCCTGCTTCAATAGCACGTCTGGCCTCTCCTCTCTTTTTAACCTCTCTTCTTCTTGCCTCTCTGCTTTGAAATTGGCCACCCACTAGGTCTTAATGCCTTTTTCATTTCCCATAGCCCGGTGAGAACAGGGAAGTGTGACCGTCCTCGTCCATGTCGCGGTCTTCAGGCAGAATATTCGGAGCAGTTTGTCTTGTTGGACTCAATGGGCAGTTAGATAGCGTAGCCTTAGGGTCTCGAGGCAAAACTCTCCACAGCTGAAAATGGTATGTGTGTGTGTGAGTTTCCTGTTAGTCATGTGTGTATGTTGTTGTATGTCCTGAAAAATACTAATCACATTCACATAAATCAGTTATCTTAGTTAAGACACACCCACACAACTCCATATAAGGTAATGCTCACAAAGAGCAGAAATAACAAAGTGGTGACGATTTTGTCCTGTGAGCTTCCAATAATGCAGCTCAGACACTGCAGCAAATCAACTCAAATATATGTGAGCCATCATATCAAGTCGGGTATTAAGTCACAGAGGTATGGCCAATAAAATGCGGTACGTGAAATGTTTTGAGAATTGAGAAAGTTTTAATCCTTAGCATGGTTTTAAAGCACTTTAATGAACACAATTCAAGCTGGTTGCACGAGTTAAAATAGTAAACATACATTTTCAGAGGGTTCCCTTTTTCTTACTAAATCACAGAATGCTTATTTAAATACCCTGAAAATAAGATTTCAACAATTTCACACAAATCATGTCCCCAGAAACCGGACATGCTACACTTGGTATGAAAATGGAGCTTATTGAACCAGAAGTCTAAAAAATCACACCAAAATGCGACTCAATACCTGATTTGATGTGATAGGTCACATATACATATAAACTTTTGTAAAGTGCCATTACTTTTACTTGTTTCATTATAAATTTATGTTTCTTCAAGATTGCTTTCTTTCATATCCATCAAAATGTTCATTACATTCATGGGCATGACTGTTATAAAGTATATAGTAATGTAATACAGGATATAGCGGTATAGACGATGAGTTAGATGATGGGATACAGTATACATTACAGAAATTGTTTTCTTTGTTTATTATAACTTTGTTAGGAAACTTAGGTTAAAGCTCAGGGTCAGATATGATACACATGGAGCAGAGAGGGTTCAGGCCCTTACCTGGACAGTCTTGGGATTTGAACCCACACCCTCTGATCAGTAACCAAGAGTTGAGCCACAACTTATCAATCCGGAGGCCTGATAAATATTCCAACAAAAACATTCATTTACCGCGTGTTCTTATATAGATTTTTTTAGAAAACCTTTTTTTTTCCCTGAAGTTTCTTCCCTGTGCGTGTTAGACATTGCTGAAATAATGTCACTTGCATTTCATTATCATTTAACAAATGCACAGGTGAAGTGTTTGCAAGAACAAATAAAACAGGTTTTGATGGTTTGGTTACACGAACGTCTCCTGCCAGCACCGTGATTCTACGAAAGTGTCTGCAGTTTTCTCGAATAGTACAGCTGTTGAAAGGAGCACATTGGGATTTCTTTTTGTCTTAATTTCAGTTTGAAAATTGTACAACCAGCATAAATTTTTGAATAATAATAATATAATAATAAAAACAACTTTATTGTCGGACATTTTCATCTGGATTAAATAAATTCAAAATAGTATTTATTAAACCTATTTCTTCATTAGGTGCTCTCATGAACATAGAGAAAAATGTATTAACTGAATAAATGTTATTTTATTCTCTTTGTAACGGCTGATGAAAAAGCACACAAAGTTCTTTACTGAGAAATGAACTGAAATAAATTCTTTTTGATGCATATTACTGTAACCCTGTACTGTAATACTGTAATTAAATATATTACCTAGACATGGTGATTATTCAACTTGGTAAAGGCAAAACGTTAAAAAGTAGATGTTATAATGCGAAACCAGACACAACAATTTCAGAACAGATGCCATTTGTGCTGCTCATGTGCCATCACGTTTACAATTTAAAAAAGTATTTTACAGACTGAGAGCACAGTGGTACCTAAGTATACTGTATGAATTTAATCCGTTCTGGAGGCAAGTTCTTAAGACAAAATTTGCATTGCAAAATACATTTTCTTATAGGATATAATGTAAATGGGAATAATCCGTTCCAGGCACCCAAAAAATTACCAATTTCATGAGCCGAGGCATTTGTATAGCGAGGTACCACTGTGTATTTAAATTATATATTTCTTTAAATATATACATACATTCAAACACACACATATATATATATATATATATATATATATATATATATATATATATATATATATATGCTTTCTTACACACTAATAAACAGTTCCACAAATTCCAATTCATATTATATTTTTAATGAAGGATTTTTGGGATCTTACTTTTAGCTAATTTTTAGGTCTTATTATCAGTCTAGTTCCTGTACCTCAACAGTTTTGGAGAAATGTTTTTTGTTTGCTTAACCACACGGTGATCTTTGAATTATTTAAGGTTTTTTATTATATAAAACCATCTAACTTAAGGCATGAACCAGTGAGAAACAGGTGTAGATGATGGCAGATGGTCAGGCCGGTGATCAGTATACTGGTGATGGATGGATGGAACAAACGAGAGGGGAAATGAGGTTGCTGATAAAATTTGCTGGTGCAAATCTTTGGGATACATTTTGTGGCACTTGTTCTACAGTAGTCGTGTGTAAAAAGTCAGTTTTACACTTTTTTGGGGTTGACCTGTAGTGTTATTAATGGAAAACACAACAAAAAAAACCCCACTAAATTGTTTTTAAACATAATCTTCACAAGTATTTTATTTAAACTTTATCTGTTGCTGCATTAACATTCATGGTTGCTTTTGTTAATTAATTCATATTTTACTTTAATTTCATTTTCTGGCTAAACAGCACACAGCACATGAATGTCCTCTGTAACCATTTTTATGATTAGTTATAGCAATAAAACATGAAAAGTACATAAAACATAAAAATAAATAAATGAATAGATAAAATTTTGTTTGCCTAGTTTCAGAATAAAAAGTTGCGAGTCTTTTAGAAGCTGAAAGGCTTTAATTATCTGACAGTGTACGCTAAGCTCCCGAAGGAAGCAACATAAAAGCTTTCGCTCTATCCTGCGAGAATTAAAATTCCTTAACTGGTCATGTTTTCAGTGCGCGAGATGTGACACTCGCTCTTCCCCGTCAGTCTGAACTTACAGTACGTATGAGTAAGAGGGCAGAGAGCACTTTGCGCTGAGTGTGTGTGCATGTGTGTGAGAGAGATGCAGTGGCTGTCTGAGGAAAAAGATAGTATACTGGATTTATTGTGTTGTATTTATAATCAGTGCTGTCAATCAAATTTTAATCTAGTTAATCACAGTCATAGTCTACGATTAATCACGATTAATCACGATTAATCACAACTATAAATGCTCAGATTTACTTGGATTATAAATGTGCAATGTTGCGAAAAAGAAATGCATAACAAACTGGTAAAATTTATTATGATTATGCTGTTTTATAATATCTTAAACATTTAACATTTAAAATGTTAAAATCTTTTAAATTTTCTTCTTGATGGTAGCTCGGGCACACAACTTTGGTTTTATCCAAAATTCCATCTAG
Source organism: Clarias gariepinus (assembly GCF_024256425.1). Lineage (NCBI taxonomy): Eukaryota > Metazoa > Chordata > Actinopteri > Siluriformes > Clariidae > Clarias > Clarias gariepinus. The sequence continues at coordinate 35,843,439 of NC_071103.1, forward strand.
AAGCTTTTTATAATGAAACTTGCCGTTCAACACACATGGTGATGTTTCCTCAGTCATCTTATGATCCGCGTTAAACATGCCGTTATCACACACAGCCGGGTAACCGTGCTGTGATTATGGAAAGCCATTAGGGTCAAATTTATTATTATTATTATTATTAATATTATTATTATTTTATATTTATATTAATTTTTTTAGTCCTTTAATTACATGTATTAACACATTTATATTGACAGCCCCATTTATATATTATAATTATTTATTTAATAGTGTTGTCCATGTAGGATTAAGTACTGTGTAATAACTACAGAATCAATTCAGACAAAGGACACATCTAGCACAACAAAGTGAGTAAATATACAACAGGTGAGTTACCTGAAGAAGCTGATGGTACAGGGATGAACCTGACATCAGACATGGTTTATTTTGGTCTGTATTAACCGGACTCGATGAAGCCTTCAGGGTAAACATGGTTACACCTCAAGACCATCGCTCAAACTCATGATTGATGCTGAAATACCAAAAGTCTGTCTCAGCACTTTGGGAGTGATTGCTGGATGATTATAGCACCGGTCGTTATTTATATTCACGTTTTTCCCCAGCAGTCGTCATTCAGGAAGTGACACGAAAGACGAGAACAATGGAAGCGCTGTATCTTCGCTTCTGCTTGCTGACATTCGGCATTTTAGCTGTTCCGTGTTTGACCTAGAAATCTTTTCTTCAGTTCTGATGGAAAAGGAGAGAGAGAGAGAGAGAGAGAGAGCATCCTGGCTACAGCTTGGTAAGAAGAAATAATTGGATTCTCGTTCCTTATCTCACTCAACACAAGTTGTCAGAATCCCTGCTGCCTTGGCACAGGCACGTTTCAGTCAAGCGCGAAGGATTTCTTAAGGTTTCTGATAGGTGACACAGCTTCAGATTGTATTTTTTCTTGCTCTGTCTTTCTCCATCGCCCCCATTTGCTCAGGTTATATGCAGGGGGCGCTAACTTAAAAATATAAACTTTTTAGGGGCTACGCTTTATCTAAGGCCTCCAAGCTACCAAGGTCAAATCGGACTGTTGTCGTGAAACGGTCTCGTTATAAAACTTAATTGGACATTTTTTTTTCTTTTAAACCTAAAGCGAGTGAATGTTAGCTAAATGTATGGTTAGTAAAAATAAAAAAAAGACAAAAAACAATATATAGTTAGAATCATATTATTATTATTATTATTATTATTATTATTATTATTATTATTATTATATATAGATCAGACTGCCTGCATCATGTCTGAAACGCCGGCCTCCCAGGAACTCCTTTAATGGCCCAAACATGTGGAATTAGGAGTGAGGTCAGGACTGTACGGGGGATGTGGGAATAACTACCAGCTTAGTTCCTGTAATATGCAAGTGGTGTTGGTGAATGATTATGTGTACAGTTCATACATACAGATTCTGCCAATTTTCAAGGATCAGACCCTGAGTGTTCACAGATATGCCTGCAGCGAGCTCCTCAACTGGGGTCGTCATTCACGGACAAACAGCTTTCTTTAAAATTTTTGCACTGTGCAGATGTTTTACTGCGGCTGAGAGTCTCATCGCCGACCTTTGCGTGGAGTAATCTATAAATGTCAATCACTTTTATGCCTCCATTCACCAGTCCCGGGTTCATTTGAACGCCGCGTGTGAAATAAGTATGCAATGAAAATGTTTGTAATAAATATAATTACCTTTCTCCGTGAACAATACAAAAGTAAATCCATTATTTAATTTTAAACTATTTCAAATATCAGACTACCACTTTTACTAGTAATAATAATAATAATAAAAATCATAATAATCACAATAATTATAGAAGTTTAAAGTAGGTGACATCCCTGTTTGTCAGAAAAGCGTGACTATAATTTAGTTTCAGGTTTAGGAATTTACATACACATCCCCAAATACCCAGCATTCTTAGCTGCTGTCTCTTATATGCAGCAGAAACATATGGAGAAAGGACTTTTTAAAAATATCTTTTACATAATTATGCCTAAACATTTCATGTATATAATTCCTTGTCATATTTTTACTTTTCTGTTTTCACTCTTTTATGAAGAATAAGTAGAAGCAGTGAGTCTCACTGTAGCAAAGAGAAATGATGATGAGGTCCTATAAGGGAGTATGTGTCTGGGTGTGTGTCGATGTGTGTGTGTGTGGGGGTGTGTATGTTCTTTCACCCCATTTCCTATTTCCTCTTCTTTATCCTTGCAGCTTCATGTCAGGTCTTTAAAGCTGTTGATCATTAGGCCACAGTGGGTCGAGGAGGGATGTAATTATGGAGCTCTGGCTCCTCTGTCCGTCTCCCTCACTCCGCCCTGAACTCGTGTCTCTAATAGGAAGCTCCTGAGTAAACACACACACACACACACACACACACACATGCACAGACATCTTTAAGTGGAAGGGGAAAAGAATCTGTCAGCAATGTTTGGTTTAACAGTAAGTGGCTTTCCTAAAAATTAGGAAAAGAGTGAGAGTGTCTTCTGCAGTCTTCTGTATTACACAGTGATAAGTTCCTGTTCTCTGGATGAATAATGAATTTGACAGACGTCGAAGGTGTACACACTGTAATTTCAAATTTCACTCTACATCATTCTTGATAGACAGTGAATGATGCGGATCCACATAAAGAATCCTATTTCCTGAAATGTAATTTGATATTTCGATGAAAACAAAGCTAATCGCTCTGAAACTGAGTCGCCATGACATCTAAATGCTTTTCAGATAAACGCTAAGTGCGTTTTCATGTTCGCCAATAAGACAGTCATCATCTGATTTCAGCAGTTACGAAGTTATTTAAAAGCCCGTTTAAAAGGCGTATTGTGATGTATCACGTCCATTTAAAGCTGTTATTAGATTTTGAGAAATGTTTAGAAATGAATGTATTATTATTGGAGCGCACATAAGGAACAATATTAGGTTTAAAAAGCATTACGATGATTAAAATTCTAAATTATTATTCAGTTAGTTATCTTTAATTTGCTATATACAATGGTCTAATATAAGAAAAGTAAACAATAATAATAATAATAATAATAATAATAATAATAATAAGGTTGCAAATTTGTAAAACTTTAACTTTTTAGTTTAATGTCTTTTTTTTTTGGTTAAAATAAACAGGACCTATTATGCATAATTTACTTTGTAGTAATTTATAGACATTCAGGTGGATTTCCAGTGTGTGTCTACAAATAATAATAATAATAATAATAATAATAATGATTAAAATAAATAATAATAATAATAGTGATTAAAATAAATAATAATAATAATAATAATAATAATAATGATTAAAATAAATAATAATAATAATAATAATAATAATTAAAATAAATAATAATAATAATAATTATAATAATACATAAAAAATTATTGTTTTGGCTGGGGCATAAACAAAACCTCATATAAGATTAGTCACACAGTGAGTCCTCCCCCTTGGTGTTGCACTTCTCTGGTGGGCGTGGCTCAGCAGTAGCTCATTTACATAAACACTGAAACAGTGCATTTGAAGGTGGAGTGAATTAAAGGAGTTTGAGGTGTATTTTAGCATTAACACATGCGCACTTTTACGGGAGCTCTGAGGCCCGTGTTAACTAGCTAAAGAAATAGTAAAACATAAAACCTTTAAAAATAAAACAGGAAAAAAACAGTCACTGGCAAACTGCTGTGGTATAAAATGACAGACTGTTGGGAGATACTCAACATCCAGGAGGTTACGGCAACTCTGTTCATATAAAGCTTCAGTGGACAATGCGGTTGTGGATTGTTTTCTTATTACAGCATGTCACATAGTGTCTTATTCCTGTCTCATGTACAAAAAGATCCTCAAAATTGAATAAAAGAATCACAAATGGGATTTGACATAAAGCCTACGCATGGTTGGTTTGGTTGGTTCTCCATACCAGGGTCAGCTCACGTAATATTTTGCCTCTTGTGTGTGTGTGTGTGTGTGTGTGTGTGTGTGTGTGTTACAGAAAAAGTGAGCAGCATGCTGTCAGCACTAATCGTCCCCTTCAAGTATATGAGTCCAGGTCCGAGCAGCACAGAGGATGACGATTCACTAAGTAAGTCCAAAACCAACATGGCAGCAAAATTTTAAATAAATCAATAAATAAATAAACATACATACCTGAGCAGCTTCAAAAGAATGTTTTTAGTTTGTTAATCAATGCAGTGACCGATGAATAATTCAGTCATTAAAAAACATCTAGCACTGTTGCCTTGCACCTCCAGGGTCTGGGTTCGATTCCCAGCCAGGTTCGATTCCTTGTGCTTGGTGGGTTTCCTTCTGGTACTCCGGTTTCCTCCCACAGTCCGAAGACCTGCAGATTAGGCTAATTGGTGTTCCCAAATTGCCCATAGTGTGTGAGTGTGTGTACTGTATGTGAGTGATGGATTGGCACCCTGTCCAGGGTCTACCCTGCCTTGTGCCCTAAGTCTCCTGGGATAGGCTCCAGGCCCCCCGCGACCCTAAATACAGGATAAAGCGGTGTAGACGATGAGTGAGAGATGAGTGAGTGAAAAACATCTGTGAGAAACAGGTGCAGATGATGACAGATGAATAGTTGAGATGATTAGTACACTGCTGATGCTGAATGCTGAGTGTTTAGAGCAGATGAGAGGGGGAAATGAGGTTGCTGCTTACATAAATAACCAAGTTTTAAAATAGTTTCTCGAGTCACATTGCAGCCTGTCACAGTAAACCATTTGTTCCTATTTCTTTAATTTAATCTACGTTATCTCCCCCACTCGTCGTCTATAGTACAGTATATCGCTTTATCCTGTATACAGAGTCATGGGGACCCTGGACGGGGTGCCAGTTCATTACAGGGTACACATACACACCAGTCAGCCCAACCTGCATGTCTTGGGACTGTGGGAGGAAACCGGAGTACCCGGAGGAAACCCACCAAGCATGGGCAGAACATGCAAACTCCACGCACACAGACCCCGAGGCGGGAATCGAACCCAGACCCTGGAGGTGCAAGGCAACCACTAAGCCATCGTGCCGCTTAATCTACATCGTTTAATCGAATCGAATACTGTACTGTTTTGCACTGTACTGTATAACAATATATAACAAATCAATATCATATTTATCACCATGTTCTCCGCTGTGTATCATAGCTTGTGGAGTGTTTCTGTGTGAAATGTCAAGCGTTTGAATTGGAAGCACAGCACAGTGAATCAAGTCTAAAAAAGCTTTAATATGAAATAGAGTCAGATGTTTTTCCTCCCTCTCTCTCTCTCTCTCTCTCTAACTCAGGAACACACACCGCTCTGTTCTCCTCCATCACGACAGGGATTGCTGCTTTGCATTGAATACCGTCGACAAATCGCACCCACTTTACGCATGAACCCCGAGGCAATTTTGAGGCAGATTACCGAGGCGATTTAGCAGATAATTCCCCCATTTGCCAGGATTTGTCCATGGATTTTAAAACACTTAAATTAGAGCCACGCTTACAGGGAGCTTTCAGAAGCTGCTTCTTCTTTTTTTTTTTTTGCTCCGGCTTGTATGATTATTATATCATTGTATTTCATCTGACAGCTTCTTTTTCACCTTGAGGCCAAAGATTAGAGATGAGATGAGAGACGAGAGGAGATGCAGACATCACACCCAGTAACAACTGACTTTATGCACTGATGCTAATGCTGCCTGTGATGCGGTTTAACTGTTTTTTTTTTTTTTTTTTGTGGTTATGATGGCGGAGGTAGCATGACATGATGCTGTAACATTTCATATCTTTAAAGAAATCTTGTGTATATCTGAGTCAGAGTCATACTTGGCTTTCTTGGCGCTTACTCACAATGATGCAGACACGCAATCTGGGAAAATACAAGAGGCATGTTGAACTTGTTTCTCGTCGCTATGGTGATAACTTGAAAGTTAAAGCTTTTGTAGGATTAGTAAAGATCTTTTACCTGTAAAGGTGCATGTGGGGTACCATTAATTATCTTAAAGGAGCTTTATCTTATAGGATAAGGCTTTAACTGGGAATTAGTGTTATGTAGTCAAATGAACGTGTATGTTCTTTGTCACTTTGTCTTCTATCAGGTACCAGCAGCACAGAAGTCAAAGAGAACTGGAACACGGGGAACTTCGAGGACCGCCCACCAATCATGCCGGCAGATCGTTCGCCTTTCTTCCTGTCCGATTCGTCCTGGAGCGGCACGGGGACTCTGAAACGGAAGCGTCCCTTAGAGGAGGACAACAACGGGCGTGTATGCGAGCTGCGAGTTTGCTGCAGAAGGTCCTCATGGTCGGACACACCGAAGAACGCCGTGGTGCAGCTGAACGAGCTGCGTCCGGGTCTGCAGTACCGCACCGTGTCTCAGACAGGCCCGGTGCACGCTCCGCTCTTCTCCATCGCTGTTGACGTCAACGGGCTCACCTTCGAAGGAACGGGCCCGACGAAGAAGAAGGCGAAGATGAGGGCGGCCGAGTTAGCGCTTAGCTCCTTCGTGCAATTCCCCAACGCCGCCCAGGCTCACTCCGCCATCGGAGGAGCATCAAATCCCACCACGGACTTCACTTCCGATCTTTCGGACTTCCCCGAAACGCTCTTTAAAGGATTTGAACCGGACGGATTCCGTTCGGCCAAGTCCGAGCTGCTGTCTAGCGCCCTCCGATTGCGCCACACGCTGGACTTAATGGTAGTACAAGCGAGGCAAGGTGACGCCCACTTTTCCACACCTCCTCCCACACCTGAACCACCTCCTCCACCCAGTCCCGTAGTGCTGTTGAATAACCTGCGGCCGGGAGCGCGCTACGCCTGCCTGTGCCAGAGCGCCCGAGGCAGGCGCGCTCGCCGGTGCTTTGTGATGGCCGTACTGGTGGATGGAAGGATATTCGAGGGCACAGGCTGCAGCAAGAAGCTGGCAAAGAGAAAGGCTGCACTCAGTGCCCTGCAGGCGCTCTTCAACATCACACAGGCACCCGAGGCGAGAGTGGGTATGATCAAGCGGCCTCATTTACCCCAGGTGAGTTGTGCCAGGCAGGGCCTCTGGCAGCCACGGCACTCCATACGGTGAGCTCTAATAGCAGCAGCAACAGGAATGCTGGGATGCAGAACGGCGCGCCAAGACTTAATTAAAGGGGAGGGGATAATGCGAGGGATGGGATGGCGCAGGACGGATCTGGTTACTGAGAGAAAACACAGGAAAGGGACACACAGGCTTTAACATTTACTTTGGGTTAGTCTGACTTGCATATCTTATGTAAACCCAGATGTGTGTCTGTCTGTGTCTGTATACGAGTGTATGTGTGTGTGAAAGGGAGCGTGAGGGGAGAGGGAGAGCAGAGCGGTCCAACGGTAAACAGAATCTACTCACTCATCTGTTAAGTTGGAGAAAGAGTATAAATGAGGCACATTATAATCCCCATGCCCCCGACACAAGAGAAAACAACGATGCTTATGAAAGTTAATTTTTTTTTTCCCACCCCTCCCTCTATTTCCTCTTGTTTATAGAGCTATAATTGCGAAAGTATCGAAATTTTGCACAATCTCCTCTTGTTTCCTCATGTGTGGCATTGCGTTGTCTATCAACATTAATTCAATCCGGCACCCAAAGGAAATGAAAAGCATAAGAGCAAATCGACAAACAAACCTCCAACCCATCGGTAAAAAAAACAGGGAACAGCGGTCATGCTTATGAAGTGGTGATGTGTGAAGAAACCTCTAGGGATTTTTTTTTTTTTTTTTTTTTTTTTAGCATCAATGTCAGAGTGTCCCTGTGCTGGAAATGCAAGTGCAGGAGGTTCTGCGTTACAGATCTCCCATCAGCAGGAACGTTCGCTGAAGGCGGCATTTGCAGGAATGTTTTCGTGTTGAAGGTTTTTACATTATTTTTATCAAATTTCTACAGACTTACTTGTTGTAGGATCATTAATCAAATGTCAGTTTTAGTCTAACTAGGAGTGTTGTGTGAACGTTAGGCCCTAATGCTGATTAATATCGTCCAATGGTCTTCTACGGTTCTCTAATAGAATGGTATCCATCTGACATGTCGTATGTTAGCCGAATATATTTTGAACCTACGAGCTGTTAAATGTTTTTACAAAAACATTTAACATCAACAGTTACATCAACAAACTGTTTTAATAATTTATAATTTTATAATTGTGTCTTGCTGTTGTCTCAACACGTGCCATCTGTTTCCCCTACCCTTAGAGGAGACAACAATAGAAATAAGCTTATTGCTTTATTATGTTTTTATGCTCAGGAATATTTAACTGTGTACTTATATGGTTGTCAATATCAATCAATCAATCAATCAATCAATAATGTTATTTATGGTTTAACTGCTGAAATTGGGCCTTATCATCTTTTCATTTAAGTTCTGCACAGATGTTTGTGTAACCCAAACCGAACTTACATTGTTCACCGGTTCTGCAAAAATTTTCCAAAATTATGATCCCTGCGTATTATAATTACCCACATTGGCTCATTTGCATTTAGACACGCCCACAGACAATATCATAAGAGGCCAAAAACATAGACAGCAGTCAAAACCAAATAAATGATAAAGGTAAAGCCTAAAAAAACTAAAGTGGAAGATATTTTGTCTTGCCTTTTTGGCAATTAAACATTTAATCATTTATAATATAAAAAAAAAAAAAACACACACACACAACAGGCTCTAATTAATAACTTTTCATCAGCTGAAGCATGTTGTTCCCAGCCTTCCGTCCAATCATTGATTTATTCGTCACCACTGCTCTTGTTACAAATGAATGATTGTTACATAATTCATTCCTTTTTTATATTAATTCTTTAATTAATGACTTTAAATCAAATCTTCCTGATTTTATTCTCAGTTGTAGATCTAGTGAACTAGCATGAGGATGTGTTTTGCTGGAGACTCCAGAACTCTTAAGGTTATAAGTTGCTGCTAAAACCTGTAATCATATTCCAGATACAGATAAGTCTAGTAATCAAGTGCAAATATGATTATTTGAAGTCGCTCAATATTCGAGGATTACATTAGATCGTCTTCTTATGCGTTTATTTACACACACTGAGTAGGTCACCAACGTGTAATTTTTCTTTTCATGAAAAAGGGATGAAAAAAGAATTTGCATGATATAAAACTAATTTCCACTGTAAACATTTAAGGAAGGAATTTACAATATATAGATGAGTATCCAGCTTAATTATTTTTTATGTATTATAGTGAATAAAGTTTTGAGTAGATTTTTAAAGATTTCACAGCACATAGATTGATTGATTGATTGATTGATTGATTGATTGATTGATTGATTGATTGATTGATGTAAAACCGGGGCCGAGACAAAAAATTTCTCATGGATGAAGAAGTAAATCTAATTGTTATTTACAGAAGTCTTTAAGCACAGTATGGTGATGAGACGCTTAGCTGCAGTAAAACATTTGAAACGATCTTGGGTGGTTCGGAGCCCACTGCGGTCGTTCCCCAGAAACATTCGGCGAATGGAATGCCTGATGCTTGAAAGTGCATGCTGGGAGTTATTGCCACATGCCTTGTACAGTCCTGACCTCACTCCAAGCCATTCCCACATGTTTGAGCCATTAAAGGAGTTCCTGGGAGGCCAGTGTTTCAGACATACAGTAAGGCAGGCAGTCTGATCTCCAGTGTACCGAGAAAACTTCCTACCTTGATGGTATCCAAGCACTAGTGAAACACTGGGATAAGTGCATTAGTGTAGCGGTGGATTATATAAAGTAATAAAGAAGGCTTTAAGTTTCATAACTGTGTTCTGTTATTCTGCACAATTAAAAGACCTGGTTTGACTTGAACCCCCCTTGTGGATGAATATAATGGTGAGCTGAAGCTGAAAAACAAAGTGGAGCTAACCTCCATGCAGGACCAGGTAGTAGGGAACTCCAATCCATGTCGAGCTGTTTTAGTTTTTAAACACATAAAATAAAATCGAATGCTCAGGGTTTTTAAACAGTGGAAGCCGTATAAAGTTTTTTAGTGCTGTCTACTTTGGGTGTCTGTGACATTCTGATAAATGTCTATGAGTAATAGAGCAAAGTCAGTGTTTCAGGAACACCGCAGGAACCTTCGTGTTGTGTTACGATCAAACTGCTTTAAAACCCTCCAATACATCACTGTCCTCTTTCTGTTTGTGTTTGAGTGTGTATCGAGCAGGGCTGCTGCTGTGTTAGTATTCCACCCTTAGCCTGTAGGGACCAGCGAGAGAGACAGTCTTGTCCTTTCCTCCTTTCCCACTACATCAATCGTACAACCTGGCCATGTTTACCTGGGAGGAAGTTCTTTCTGCTTCTTGCCATGCTGTCTAAAAGGATTTTAAGTGGATTTGCCCCACCAGGTTAGTTCCAGAATGATGAGAGCTTGTGAAAATACTGGAAAGTCAGCACGCAGTCTGTTGTTACGTCTGAACGATTCAGTGAAGGACAGACGCACAAGCCAGACATTCCCCTGCCATGTAAAACGGTGCCATCTTCAAAATCATCTGCGGTTGAGTACATAGTGGGTCTGTGTGTCTTAGTGGTCCTGGCGTCAAGGTCCATGTCTCCCCGAGGTTTTAGAGGGTTGATCCACAGCGTTCCAACGATAAAGTACAAATGGATGTATATATAATATAAACAGTAATATAAACAATTAAGAGAGAGAGAGAGAGTGTGTGTGTGTGTGTGTGTGTGTGTGTGTGTGTGAGTGAAGGCGAGGGGAGGAGGAGTGTGTGTGTGAGGGCGAGAGAAGGTGTGTGTGTGTGTGTGTGGGGGTGTGTGTGCGTGTGTGTGTATGCGTGTGTGAGTGAAAGGGCACGGTATCCAATGACACGTGCAGAGCTTAATAAACAGTACACGCGCGCTGCACACACATACATACAAACATAAAATAAAATATGTGTTATGCACACACACGGGGTCACAGTGTTATAGTAAGCAGTACACGCGTGCACGGATGTTGATCATACCAGTAAGAGACGAGAACTAAGACCCAGCAGGGGAAACGATTACCCACAATTCCGCAGCGCAAGAGAGAGAAAAACCGTTGTCTCAGTTGTGATCATGTGACGCTCTGCGCATGCGTAAACCAAGACTTGTTCGTTTTCCAAATTGAAATTCATCCAAGATTCTACTGTAGCTCTGAAATGTTCAACTCATGTTTCTAGTTTGGAGAACATTAGAGAACACCCCCCACTTATTAGTATTATGGTGCACCGTTATTGTCACATAAGACTCAGTGGCTCTTGATGTCCATGCATCACTTGTCAGAGCAACTCGTTCACTTTTAATCAGTGATTTTTTTAACTTGTGACTTCACTATTGGGACGGGAAAAAAGGGTCTTGATGGTACGATGTACCTGGACTCTAAAGAGTACAGATCAAACTTATGTTGTGTAGCTGTTCTGCAAATTTTCCAAAATTCCTGCTGGTGTATGATAGTGATGGGACGTTCATAAACGTATTTTTTTTTTTTTTACAAATCTTTACCGTGACTCAGAAGAACGAGAAGTCACAAAAAGTGACTCGTTCATTTTCTACTGGGCGCATACGCGCAAAGCATCGCAAAATCTCAGTAGGTTATGTACAGGAAACAGAAATAAGTAGTTACCTTAATAGTAGTGGTCCGTATCGTCGGTTCTTTTGTCACGTGACTTCCATAGACGCTATGCAGTTCAATAGATTAAAAAAAAAAAACGAATGACTTATGGAATAGAAGACTCATGAGAAGAACCGGTCAATTCTGTTTACTGTGTAAGGCACTGCATAGTGTCTATACGAGTTTTTCTGTTTATTAAAAATGTAACATTTTATTTTATTTCAGATCAAATAAACTAAATGAACTAAAAGGCAAAAATTGTTTTGTCCATTTCAGTAATCGAAATTCAAAAGAACAGAGTCACTAAAATGATCCAAACTTCCCATCACTAGTGTATGATAATCACACATGAAGTGCAAACTACAGTTCCGACACATTTGCATTTAGAAACGCCCACAGACAATGTCATAAGAAGCCAAAAACATAGACAGCACTCACTTACTCTCATCGTCTATACCGCTTTATCCTGTATTCAGGGTCGTGGGGGCCTGGAGCCCAAAGACACAAGGCAAGGTACACCCTGGACAGGGTGCCAATCCATCGCAGGGCACACACACATAAACTTACTCACACACTACGTGCAAAATTGGGAACGCCAATCAACCTAACCTACATGTCTTTGGGATGAAACCCACCAAGCACAGGGAGAACATGCAAACTCCATACACACAGAGATGGGAATCGAGCCTGGCCGGGAATCAAACCCAGACCCTGGAGGTGCAAGGCGACAGTGCTAACCACTACACCACCGTGCCGCACACATAGACGGCAGTAAGAACTAAATAAATATGATAAAGGTAAAATCTGAAAAACTGAAGGGGAAGGTATTTTGATTCGCATCTTTGGCAATTAAATATTTTATCATGTGCTTTATCGAACGCTAATTGATCATTTTTTTATCATCCTTGCCAGAAGTTTATTAACTTCTTGTGTTACAAATGATTGATTTGTCTTCATTCTTGGCTCATATATATAAGAATATATATATATATATATATATATATATATATATATATATTCTTTACTGAATGTCTGTAATATCTCGAGTCTTCTAGCCATGAGGATGTGTTTTGATAGAGACTCCGGAACCTTTTTTATAAGTTGTTGCTTAAGCCTGTAATCATATTTCAGATGCCAAAGTCTAGTAATCAAAAGCAAATAATATTATTTGATGTCACTCAATAATCGAGGATCACATTAGATCGCCTCCTTATGCGTTTATTTACACACACTCGGCAGATCGAGTAGGTCACCAACGTGGGTTTTTTTTTTCAACTAATTTTCATGAATTTTATCTGCGCTCTAAAGTGTACATCATATTACACAACCCTATATTTTCCACAAGATTGTATGGCCTGGGGTCTTTGCATATAAAATAAGCAATTGACATTGTGATGTTCTTCGCTTTATCTGAACTGCTAGAAGTCTTGATTTAACTCGGGTCCAGCATTCGCTGTTGGCCACATCGAGCAGCGTGGGCTCGTATGTTAGTCATGTTAACTCCTTTTAGCATGACACATTTTGCATACAGCATGACTCATGTCCAGCTGACCATTCGCACTTACAACACAGAAGGCACACATTTGATTTAACAGCATATATCTAATTTGCTCCTTCTACATGATGCTGTGCCAAGGTATGAATAGTTTCGAAAACGCCACCTATAGGATCGTAGAGAAATGGCGGTTATTTTGAAGTCAGTGTGACGACACGTGCATCGCCGCACAAAAGAATTGTAGTACATACGTAACTGAATCGATTTTCTCCCCATCTCTAATGGTAGATCAGTGATAGATCATATTACTATAGTTGTGAGGGTAGATCAGTGGTAGATGGACCAGCTAGAACAGTGTAGTCCAAAAACACCTGTTAAAATTGCTGCCTTTGCGTTGTAGACAATTGAATCAAGAAAAGTCATGCCAGATCATTTTACACCTTTAATGTAATATAACAACCAACAACATTAAGGTGAACCAATCAAAATGTCTTAGGAAAAGAAAAAAAACATATTGTGTGTGCACAGCTGCATGACAATCTGTTAAAATACATTTGTAATGCAGCACTCAGTCTTTGGGGTAAATGTCAAGCACTTTTGCCCGATCTAAGCAATCCTGATTTAGCCACTTTATTCTGCTCTTCCCTTAAAAAAATCTCAATTTACAATCCAATCTCATGTGCACAGTGCTCTTCAAGTCAAGTTTTTTTAAACGGATTTAGACCCGAGTTCTGACAAAACCTTGATCACCTTCTGACACCATTGCTTTGTTGACTTTCATCATTTTGCAAGACGACATTTTTTTTATACTCAGCTGTCTATCAGGGGCCTGAAGGCTTTATGCCAAAACAGACCCCAGACCCAGCAGAAGAGAAGCAGCCCTATAGTACCATGCTGCCTCCGCACAGTCCTGGTGCTTCCCAGTTGGTACAGGGCTGTTTCAGTGATAAGCCTTCTTGATTTAGTTCCAACCATTTCTTCAAAATATGCTTAAAAATTTTACAGTGGTCCCGTGAGGCACATTTTCACACATGGTTTGGGGTGATTTTGGTAGGCTAGGATGTTTTTCCCCCCTAGGAAAATTGGCTCGTGCCTAGCCACTCTACCCCACAGCCCAGACGTATGAAGAATATGAGAGATTGTTGTCACACACACACACACACAGGGACCAGTGACCAGCACCCCAGGACTTCATTACTGATATTCCTCCAACACCTTTAATATTGCCATGGGTCTCTTTGCAGCCTCCCTGATAAGTTTGTCTTGCCCTTTTGTCCATTTTGGAGGGATGTCTTGTTCTTGGTAATGTGCAAATTTCTCTACATCTCCATTTTGATGATGGACTTCATTGTGTTCATTGGTACATCTAATGTTTTGGAAATTCTTTTGACATTTGACATTTTTTCCTTATATAATATGTTACACAACCTAGGGTTCTGAAGTTGTAATCAATGATGTCACTGCCAGCACAACACACAGTGTACTTCTCAACAGCTATTGATTTTAACCCATGTGGTCAAGCCAAAACCTGGAGTGCACCTACAGTATACGGTATACATAAGGCAGTTTACAGTCACTACCCTACAAATGCAAAAAAAAAAAAAAAAAGGCAAGTAAAATTGTTAGCTAATGACAAAAGAGGGCAGGAGAGGAGATGGTCTGCTTGGAAAGAAGGGCTGTGATTCGATGCAGCACTATGAGTCGCCTCGGGCAAACCTGAACAATAACTGTGAGGCTCAACCTCTCACACTCCTCTAAATGAAAAATTGAACTCTCCTCCAAACTGCATCCGATGTTGCCCACCATCTCCAGACCTCGAAATAACATCTAAATCATATGACACACACACACATTGTGTTTGTTTTCTGCAATGAACCTCCATAAGACAAATTTATAAAAACCTCTGGAGCAGTATTAGATGAATGCTGGCAGCTCCACACAGCCCAGGGCATCCTTTCAGTTCATCAAGTTACCCTTTATGTATTTTCTGGAATTTGCACTAGCATGTACAGTATTAAGTGCTGAATAGGTCAAAGGTCAGATCACTTGAATTAGAATTTTTACATAAACATTTATATACATGATACAATTTAATAATGAGTTGCTTGCAAATTGTAAACTACTGTTGAAGTGAAATATACTGACAGTGCTTGGCAGTTAGATCTGTTAGTATAAAAGCAAAACCACCATGTGCTAAGTCTAACCTGAAATGGAAAGCTAAAGAAAAGGTCCAGCTGTTTTTTTTATTATTATTATTATTATTGCTACAATAAGTCCCCTACATACGAACAATTAGTTACAAACCTTTCGAACATGCGTTTACACGTGTCCAACCGCGGAAGTTAGATCACGTGTTTGGCGCACGGAAGTAAGCGTAAAAGCAGCGTCGATGAACCTGGTACTGCTAAGAAGGGCCAAGCAATTATGATGGAGACAAAAGTGCAAATAATTGAGAGAATGAAGTGTGGTGAAAAGATGGCAGACATTGCTCGTTCTTTTAACATAAATCATTCAATCATCGGCACGATTCTAATGAACACTAAGCTATAATATGCTTTGTACAGCTTACTGTCTTAGTAATCACGTAGCTAGACAATGTAAGTTGGACTTACGAACAAATTGGACTTACGAACGAGCTCTCAGAAAAGAACTTGTTTGTATGTAGGTTACTTATATTGTATAGTTATTATTATTATTAAATAATAATAATAATAATAATCAGGGTGCAGTCACATCCTCAGGGTTGATTTTCTTGTGAATTCTGAGATGCTTTCCTGCTCACTGTGGTTGTAAAGCGTGATTATTGAGGTTGCTGTAACTTTCCTGTTAGCACTAACCAGTGTGATCGTTCTCCTCTGGCCCTCTCGCTCATCAACAAGATGTGTCAGACTACAGAACTCAGTGTCACTCTGGAGACATGTTGTGCGTGAAAAATCCCAAGAGATCAGCAGTTTCCGAAATACACAAATGAGCCTGTCTGGAAACAGCCATGCTACTGTGAAAGCAAATGTGAAAGGTCATATTTGATGTGAATATTAACTGAAGCTCTTGACCTGTAGTTATATTATTTTATGATTGTCATGCCGCAGTATGATTGACTGACTGGATAACTGCCTGAACCATCTTTCCTAATGAAATTGTCAGCAAACATCACTGCCGGGTGAATTGAATAACATTGATTATCAATTAGATTCCAGTAAACATATGACAGGACGATGGCTACCCAAAACTCATCTATGACTGTGGGGACCAAAGGCTACGCCATCCAGTCTGGTACAGGACGTACAATTTCATATCAACAACCAAGAGTACAAGAAAAAAAGTCCGCCACTGATGTCCTTATGCTAGACACCACGACACACACCCAGGGGTCCCATGGAGTGCCACCCTAATGAGCCAAAACTGCACCATTGGCACAAGGGAAAGCCACACAATATTTGGCATAATGTTTTGCATGTTATTGTTATGGCTGTTCGGTGTTGAATATTTTTGGGAGGTTTGGCCCAAATTTACACCAGTGTCTTACCTTTCTGGTCCACAATATAACATGCAATTAAAGTGTACAATATACTGTACATTAGGTGTTCTGTTGGTTGAGCATTTCTGTTGCACTTAGAATAACAAAGTGTAACTGAGAGTCTAAAGAAATAAAAGTTTCTTCCTGATTAAGATACAAAATCCATCCTGGTGTTTGGTTATTGTTTTTAAATATTGTATTTTTTTGTACAATATTTGTTGATTGGTGAATACGTCCACGATCTGAGGTCTGTGTTTGAAATGCGGTATTATAATTAAGGTTTGAGGGCCTGTTGGATATTAATTCTTTTCTTACTTTTTTTTTCAGAGCAGGAAAATGAATTGTAGCGTAACTGCATAAAAATAGCATGAATTTTGGCAAGGGTTTCTCTATGAAACAGGGGTCGATCCCACATCAGGGGTCGGGCCACGCTGCGTAGTGAAATGATTACCCAGCACTCTGGGGTTGATTGTCTACTTAATCTCTCTGCACCGTGACAAAGATCAGTGGTGGTGCCAAGTCGACACGCTGGAGCGGCTAAGGCGAGAGAAACGGAGCGTCACGAGGAAGGACACGACCGCAACTCCGTCGTCGCTGACCTTGGGCCAGAGAGCATTTGAATAAGGAAATGCCTGATGCAGAATATCAATTAGGGCGCTATTGCAGGGTGGAAACAGAGGATAGAGGGCACGGGGGCCAATTTTGGTTTGCATAATGCACTGAAATACACAGGCAGGGACTTTATTCAGGGGAGGACTGGTATTAGAAGGAAGCTATAAAGCCTGGAGGGGATTTAAATCATTATTTTCGAGCAGAATCTTAGCTTAATTAAACAATTCTGAGATGCCATTCTATTCACATTCTCAGAAATGTTCTGCTAGCGAAAGGACGTCTCCTGTATTGCATTGCTCTTGCCGCAGTTCTGTCTGCTTTGTGCTGAGGGTTATGTATGGACAGGGTGGACGGGCACCATTTAATCTGCCACGGTAATTTCCCAGGCGGAGCAAATTAAAAGCGTTTTCACACACGTGAAGGTGACCCCGTCCACCAAATCTGCCATTCGCACATTATTTTCTGTGCTTTTTCTCTTCTTTTTTCTTTCCCCTAACCATGAGACAGATATAAACATCCCCTTAATAGCCATGAAGGGGGAAAAAATCATTAATTAAGAGAGCCACAACAAATTAGAGAAGGCAAAAAGGCCAAAGGGAAAGAGACGAAAAGTCAAAGAAACTCATTAGGACAGGGCGAGATTACTTACCCTGAACTTTTAGTGTGTTTCCACTGGGCTGTGTGACTTAGCAAATTAACCATGATCCTTTTTTTTTATTTTCTCTGTTAATAAATATCTCGGTTTCAAATCTTTGTTCTTAGCAAAAGTTAATTTCACTTCTTGTCCATGTATGTGAGAATTAGGTGAGAATTAAGTCATCTGATTGTAGTGGAGGAGGCGCGGTGGTGTGGTGTTTAACACTGTCGCCTTGCATCTGCAGGGTGCGGGTTTGATTCCCGGCCAGGTTTGATTTTCGTCTCTGTTTGCATGTTCTCCCCGTGCTTGGTGGGTTTCCCCTCCAGGTATTCCGGTTTCCTCGTAGTCCAAAGACCTGCAGATTAAGCTAATTGCCGTTTCCAAATCGCCCGTAGTGTGTACGTGTGTATGCCCTGTGATGGATTGGCACTCTGTCCAAGTGTACCCCGCCTCATGCCGTACGTCTCCTGGGATAGGCTCCCCCGTGACCCTGAACACAGGATAAGGCGGTATAGACGAGGAGTGAGAGTGATTGTAGCAGGTCTTAGCATTAGGCAAATACAACCTCAGATAAACAACATATAACTGTTTTCACCATGCCATTATTTATTCTACAAAAATGAAGCCAAAAAGAACGAAAAATCGTGTGGTCAATACTGAGTCTGCACAATACTGTGGCTCCAAAAACAAGCCTAAGTCATCACCCCTCCACCGCTGTGCTTGACCTGGGTATGAGGAGTTTCTGCTGAAATACTGTGCTTGGTTTGCACCAACGTGGCACTGGGCATTAAGGCCAAACAACTCCACTTTAGTCTGATCCATCCAGAGGACGTTGTACTTTCTTTAGATGCAGTTTTGCGAGCCTCAGTTGCATTTTTATTTTCTTTTTAGACAGAAGAGGCTTTCTCCTGGCAGACCTAGAAATGAATCAAACAAGCACTACTTGTTCAGTCTTCTTCTAATTATGCTGTCATGGACGTTACATTTAACCTGCTCAGTGAGCACCCTGGGGTGGATGGGGTGGTCATCTTGAATGCTTTTCACTTGTGAATAATCTTTCTATCTATAGAATGATAAACTCCAAACTGTTTAAAAAATGTTTTATAACTCGAAAATAAAGAAATTAAAAAAAGATTTGACTAATCCCCCTGTCCCACCCATCTGCCCCCTCCAAAAAAAAAAGTGTTTGACTGATGGCACTTAGGTAGTAACCTAGTAACCCAATGTAAGTATCTATCCAGTAACGAAAACTTCAAAGCACTTTTTGTAAGTTGCTCTGGATAAGAGCGTCTGCCAAATGACTAAATGTAAATGTATCCCATTACACAATTGCATTTCTAAGACCTTATAAGCTTATGTCCTTCCCTCGTGGCCTTGGTTTAACACACCTGAACGCTCCAGACCAGCGAAGCTCTATAGAGGTCTGCACATCTGCTGATGATCAATTAATCAAAGGCTGATGACTTATTGTCACCTGGCTGCAACTAACCCTCTTAAATCCTGTGGAGG
Organism: Clarias gariepinus; assembly: GCF_024256425.1. Classification (NCBI taxonomy): domain Eukaryota; kingdom Metazoa; phylum Chordata; class Actinopteri; order Siluriformes; family Clariidae; genus Clarias; species Clarias gariepinus. The sequence goes on from NC_071103.1 coordinate 35,862,787, forward strand.
CAGTAAGAGGGTTCTTAGTATTGCTTACGTTTTTTTTTTTCTGCTTTAATTTTTGTTTAATAAATAATGGCCCAGTAAAAAAATATGTTGTTATTCATCTTAGGTGGTATTTGCCTAATATTAAGACTTTTTGGAATTATTATTATTAATTATTACACAAAAACACAGAATTAAAAGAGAGAGATTTAACTTTTAAATATGACTGTAGATGTAGAAACATCATTACTGAAGAACAATAAAAAAGCTAGAGTCATACCAAAGACTTTACCCAGGATGATGTTTTTTTTTTTTTTTTATTTGTTCGTGGAATGTGGATCAGTTATTTAATTGTCCCCAGAGGTTGGCAAAGTCCTGTACTTGGGCTATTTTTGTACCAGCTTCTCTTCTGATTTAAAACACATCTAACGTTATTGTGTCACAAAGAAAATGCATTTACGCATAAAGGTCAACAGGTGGCGAAGTTCCCACTTCAATTACCACACACTACCGTGGTTACGTGACGCAAAGACACACCGAAATGTAAATCAAGTTTAGCCTTTATTCATCACATCTACGTCACTGTACAGCGAAATTCTATATTCTTCGCATAACCCAACTTCTAGGCCGCGGTCAGAGCGTAGGGTCAGCGGCCTTACACAAGGGCCCAACAGGAGCAACCTGGAGCTGGGGCATAAACCACCGACCTTTCCTTTCGATCATAAACTCAGAGCCACCACTGCACCATAAAAGTACCCACATACCAGGAGTGGGGTTCGAACCCACGAGGACATGCATCCATTGGATCTTAAGTCCAACGCCTTAACCACTCGGCCATCCTGGTCGCACAAAAGTGCATCAGTTTGCTTCTGATAAAACTACTCAAATACAGACACATGAACTATGTACTTGCATAAAGTTTCTTACTTGCCTTCCACCTCTGATTGTCATAAAAGCTATTTCTCAGACTACTGATAAATAAAGTCTGTCTAGGGTAAGGGCGTCAGGTCGATGGTTTGGACGGTCCCTGGTTCAAACCCCATATCAACAACATTGCCTTGTTTAAGGCCCTTAAACCTCAACTGCTTGGATGTATAATGAGATAAAAATGTAATTAGTTCTGGAGAAGGGTGTTTACCAAATACCTAAACGTAAAGTAATGGAGACGCCAGCAGGCGCTGGAGAAGAGTTGCAGGAAGAACTGAAAGCAGCCTAAGCAACAAATTGCACCATGGATCATGTCTCATCTTAAACCTTGAAACAAACCTTTCCTCGGGCTGCTACACAAATAGTCCTCGCCTAACTATAATTTTCTTTTTGCCTTCTCTGCTTCAGTCAGTCGCTGTCTCGCAGTCTCACCGTTAATGTGCGGTAATGTTAGTGTGAGTTAATAGCAGCACTTTGTACACGAAAAGGTTAGAATCATCATGAACCGACTCATTGTCTATGCAAAAGATGACCTATAAGATTGGCAAATCTGTTCCACACAGCCACCGGCTGGTTTATACACCCACACTCACGCAAAGACACACACTGGATCCACACACACACACACCAGAGCAGTCAGTTCCTGACTCAGCAGGGACTAAATATAGTTTATGTTGCATTGTTTGAGCCATTTGTTTTGCATCAGGCTGAACGTTCTTCAAAGTCTTGAATCCATCACAGATGTGTTTACGCTGCACACACACACACACACAAAGACACTGACTTTTCATGTCTCGCATGTCTCCTGTGGATCGAGTGATGAGAGGCTCACTTCATTAGCAGTGTAATCAGGTTCATTAGTGCCTCAGAGACGCTCAGGTACCAAACTGGCTGGGATCAATCATAGCGTGTGTGTATGGGGAGGAGTTATCTCACTGAGACAGACTGTGTTTTGTTGCGTGTGTTTTGTGTGTATGTGCGTACGTGTGTGAGACCGAATTAGACTTGCGTATAGATCATTTATACCATGAGTTTTTTTTTTTTTTTTTAGAACAAATCCACATGGGTCATGGTTGATGTGTTTTATATGCAGTAATCATCTTTATTCTGCACCTTAACGACGCTTTTCTAACCGCATTCTAGTGATACCGGTCCATTTTTGGTGTTCAATCCAGGTGACTGTAGCCTTAACCCGAGGGTGCCAACATCCCAGTATCCCTTAGTTCCGTTCGCACTGTCCTCCGTGTCCTTGAATAAGAGGAGGTATATCATATATACAGTACATGCACTGACTGAATATTACAGTGGTGATAATATGGGATTTAAAACTGATTTATTGTCTATTAAAAGTAATAGTAACCAGTACTTTTGTACTCTTACACTGCTAACTTAGTCAGAAAGCCTCGCTTACAGACCTCATCGATATTAAAGGTCCTATATTATGCTATGAGTTACCATGATTTACTGACCCGTACATGTTCACTCGGTGAATGAAGGATGGGATCGGATTAGCTGGAATGGAATGGACAGACACTTACCGCGGATGCCAACCGTCGCGTAAAATACAGAATCGTTACATATTTAAAATTTGAATCGTTACATATTTGCAAACTTAGAACGCCTTGAAACAATTTGTTACATATTTTTGAAAATCAAAGTGAAATCCTCTTTGATTCTAAGTATCTATGAAATGACACTGAATAAACCGCAGATAATTCATAACACCGTGAATACATACTGAATATATTTACAGTTTCACAGGCATATTTCATTCTTCTGTTCTGTGTGAAATCATTAAGAATAATATATAACCAGTCTACACACACCCCGGCGGGAAATGGTTTAGTCTTGACTGTTAATTGGGAGTGTGTAATGCCCTGATGCCTGTTGAATAAAAAAAAAACATAAAAGGTACAGTATGCAGCTGGTATCTTGGTATAATATGATGTACTTGGTAAACTGAAACAAGTGTTTTTATTTATTTATTTACAGTGGAACCTTGGATTACGAGCTTAATTCGTCCCGGAAGTGGGCTCGTATTTCAAAACACTCGTAAACCAAATTTAATTTTCCCATAGGAAATAATGGAAACTTAAATTATTCGTTCTACAGCCCAAACAAATAAATACATAAATATAATTAATACAAAATATAAAGTAAAAATAAAACAAATTAACCTGTACTTTACCTTAAAAAAAATGTAAAATTAAACCACGACAGATAAGGGTTTTCGTTTGTGCATGCAGAGTGTATGTGTGTAAAATGTGCGCGCGCGCACAACACACATTAACGGATAGACCGTTTTTAAAACCATTTAAAAATTTGCAAGAAACATTCCTAGTCACACTCACGTGAGCGCATACTAACAGGATCACTGCTGTAAGTAAAACAACAACAAAAAACAAATTAAACAGCTCCTCACCTTTGAAAACAATCGCGACAGAGAAAAGTTTGTGTGTTTATTTGGCAACCTGAGAGGAGGGGGGATGAAGGGGGGCTCGCTCGCGTTTACGGCCCCCTTCTCTCAGGTTGCCAAACAAACACACAAACTTTCTTCCTTACACAGACACAAACACGCACACTGAAATACACTGCAGGCACTAAGACCCAGCAGGGGAGACGATAGGTCTCGGCTTTACAGCTCCCCTTCTCTCAGGTTGCCAAATAAACACACAAACTCTTCTCTGTCGTGACTGTTTTCAAAGGTGAGGAGCTGTTTAATTTTTGTTGTTGTTGTTGTTATTGTTGTTTTACTTTACAGTAGTAATCCCATTAGTATGCACTCACGCAAGTGTGACTAGCGATGTTCCTTGCTAATTTTTAAACGGTTTTAAAAACGGTCTCTCCGTTAATGTGTGTGTGTGTGTGCGCGCGCACACGCACATCCACACACACACACAGCGCGTGTGTGTATTCACCCAGCAGGAGAGACGATTACCTACAATTCTGCTGCAAGAGAGAGAAAAACCGTTGGCTCACTTGTGATGACGTAACGCTCGTTGTTAAAACAAGAAGCGCATGCGTGAAACATCATACTCGGTGCTCGTTAACTAAGACAATGCTCGTTTTTCAAGTAAAAATTTATTAAAAATTGTTGCTTGTCTTGCAAAACACTCGTAAACCACGTTACTCGTAATCCGAGGTTCCACTGTATAATTTTTTTCTTATCTTGGCAGGACACTGAAGGAGCATTCTCCCAGGGTGCCATACACACTACAGCCCACCGCCCCTGGGGTTCATCTGAACCTTGAGCAGAACTTAAAGTTGCCCAATCAGGGAAATCAGTCTGCACTAACTGATAGATACAGCGTGATTATTTTTATTACCTCCATGATTCAGTAGCTTGTACTGTAGATCCACCTTGTATGACTTTATCAGTCTTTCACATGATTGTGGATCATATATGGTCCATTCTTCTTTACAACATGGCTTCAGGTCATTGAGATTTTGGAGCATTTACTTATGCACAGCTCTCTTAAGGTCCCGCCACCGCATTTCAGTTGGGTTGAGGTTTAGATTTTAGGCCGTTCCAAAACCTTGATTCTTCTGTTGGATGGATGGCCTCACATTTACCTCGATAACACACTGGTATACAGAGGAGTTGATGGTGGACTCAGTGACTACATGGTGCCCAGTTGCATCACCTCCAATGGCGTGCTTGACAGTGGGTATCAGGTGCTGCTGCTGAAATGCAGTCTTTGTTCAGATAGCGTTTTCCAAACCTCAGCTGTCTTCCATGTTGTTGTTTTTTTTATACACAAGAGGCTTTCTCCTGACAGCCCTTCTTAAAAAAAAAAACCATACATTTCAGTCTTCTTCTAATTGTGGTGTCATGGATTTTAATATTTAGCATGATCAGTGAGGCCTGTAGGGTCTGAGATGTGCATGATTGGTCACTGTCTTGAATGCTTTCCACTTGGGAATAATCATTCTCACTGTTGGAAATTGTTTACAAATGGATTTATAACCCTTTTTAGATTGATGTGCAGCAACAAGTGCTTCTCTAAGACCATTGTTTATGTCGTTAACGCACTCATGAATGCACCAGACCAGCAAATGAAAAAAAAAACATCCATGCAATACTAAGTATGCCCTTTCTACTTTGTAGTGCTTGTTAAATAAATGTTATGTTAAATAAATAATGACAAAAAAAAAAGTTATTTGAGATTATCTAATATCAAGAGCCGCTACGATCAGATAATTTTTGTTACACAAAAAAGACAGACTTGAAAGAGGGAGCACCAACTTTTACACATATCTGTAATTGCAAAATAAATGCATAAACGAATATAAATATAGTATAGCTTAGTAGAAAACCATGTTTAATGGGCCTGAAGAGAGGAAGATCTTGGTCCAGATTGTCCGTCAGAGCTCCAGGGATTAGACTTAGCCAAAGTATGATGTTCTTATCCTCACCTCCTGCACGCTTTAGTTCCCGTCACATGATAAGACACCTAGCTGTAATATTCCGAAGCTCCCCAGGGCTGTGATTAAATGGATCAGGAGTGTTAGATTAGGGATGGAGCTTTGCAGGATGGTAGACTTTCAGTCGTCCCTCTGGCTGAGTTTAATATTGTAATGATGTGGGCTTTACATGGACCTCTGTGTTAGGTTTATCATCTTTCATGCATGTTCATGGGTTTTGGAATAATCTCAGCCATATTATTTGTTCTTGAGGAAGCCTAACACCTAGTCAGATTACACAAGCCTGAGTTCTGAATGATAAGGTTTACATGTTATAGACTCGAGAAAAATTATACAAGTTAGTATGCACACAAAGACAGGAATCGAGCCTGGAGGTGCCAAGACAGTGCTAACCACTATTGATCGATACATGATCAATAGTGATGTATAAATAATATACACTAAGGTCACTAGTGTAATTATATGTATAGTCATATATGCATGCACTATATATAGTACACTTCATAACACAGGACATCGGTTACCATCGTATACACACTCTCCCTCTCTCTTTATCTTGTCTTGTTGAACTGGCTAAGAGTAGAAGCTGTCAGGGAGAGAGAGAGAGAGAGCAAGAGAGACAGACAGATGAGAACCTCAGTGGAACAAAAGCTCTTCAGGATTAATTAGGCATTAGATTGGTTGCAGGCGAACTGGAGCTGTCTGAGCGCAGACCGTCCCAGTGGCCAGCTCTATTCATATTTTAGCCTGGCTAAGGACAAAATCTCACCCTGCACCGGGACTTTCCATTAGTAGGGCACATCCCCAATCCTCACATAACTCCTGATATCATGTTTTTCTTTTGTGCTTTGCTGTCCTGCCTTTAGAACTACATTGCTGTTATGTAATATCAAGGCATTTTTCATTTTTATGTTTATTCTATCCACAATTAAGTCTTTGAAATGAGGTCTGTGCTGAGCATTATGAAGTAAACTGATCATTTTAAAGAGCTTAACTTGAATGGAATAAACATTGTTGTGATATAATGTACATTCTACCTCGGGTTAAGATCTTAAATGTCTACACTGAGAAAACGTGGATGGATGGATGGATAGATGGATGGATGGATGGATGGATGGATGGATAGATAGATAGATAGATAGATAGATAGATAGATAGATAGATAGATAGATAGATAGATAGATAGATAGTCATGGTGGGACTTGAATTTACACAGATGATTAGAATTTAGTTAACATACAAGTTGTTCAACAAGGTGGTATCAAAAAGTTCAGTAATTAGCTCTGTTTACTGCATACGTCCATGAATGTGGAAAAAGACACACCTGCCCCTCCTTTTTCGGTCGTGGAGATGATGGGCTCTTCCACTGTGAGGACTGTTGCAGGGTCTCTCAGGGTCGTAGCCATACTCCCAAGTTTCGTCAACAGGAATGATACTCGACATGAAGGACGGGTCATCCACGGAGGTTGGAGATGGTGTTCTTGGCAGACTTTGACTCGATGTTCCTTCTGCTTCTGGGTTCAGCAGCCTGGGGACCACCTTGGCAGCAACACGCCGCATGTTGAAATCACACATGAGGATTGTGCTGGACTGTCCGATATGACACAACAACAATGTGCTGTTCTCAGATTAGAATCATGCAAAAGTTGTACAATTGTTTGGACATTTTCAGGAGTTGTTATTTTTGTAATAGTTATACTCGTAGAGTAATATTAGTACTAGTAGTTGTTGTTGTTGTTGTTGTTGGCACTGTTGAGTAATGGAAGAATGAGGTGGCATTAAAAAGTATCGACTAGATACTATTTTTTGTAACAGGCCAACTGTAGACTATTTTTTGTAACAGGCCAACAAAGGCTGCACACACAGTCGCAGGGAGCATCGACCGTCATAAGTCAGTGTGCCAAAAGTCATCGTCCTGTGTACATCGGGAGCTGATCCGATTCAGTAGTCGTTTGAGGTGTTTTGAGTGGCACGCTCAGTTCAAAATAAGAAGAACATCACTGGAAGACGACGAGAGATCAGGAAGACCTTCAACGAGCTCAACCCTCCAAAATGTCAAAACCAACTTGTGCATGATGATCACCTGAGAACTTCTTCCCCCACCCTGTTCACCAGATAATAATAAAGTATTAATAAGTCATAAAGTACCTTCTTGTGAACTGAACTAATCTTAAAACTTTTTGGTACCACTTCATAGTAGTAGTAATTGTTTTTGCGGTTGTAGTGGGTTAGGAGTAGGTGTAATAGCAGTAGTGGTTGGTGGTGGTGAATATTTCCACATGGCTTTTATTTCAGCTTGGCTCACTCAGTGTAAAAGGTCTGATGTTATCACAGAGACAGTGGATGTAAATGAGTGTGCGTTAACCCTGTCGCTGAGTCTCAGTCCCAACACCGCCTTTGACCTGATTCCATTGTATTTTTAGAAGTTTCCTGATGCGCACTTCAGTGTCATGGCCTCCATAATGAGCCAGATATCACAGGGCAGGTTTCACTTATCCGAACCAAAGATATCAGAGGTCACCTCATGACCCGTCATTTCCTTAGGCACACGAACCCCCTGCTTTGCATGCAGATTAGCTGATATAGTCTGATATAGTAGACAGTCTGTGTTTCGTCTCTAATCTCCCTGCCTGAGGATGAATACTGCTGGATAACTTAGAAAGAAATCAGGTTAGTGACCTGAATATCACAGAGCAAGTGATTAAGACACTAATTATTGTAATCATGTATAAAATTGATGAGAGATATTCATATATTGCTAGAGGGGAAGGTGTAATAGCAGCAGATAGCACTTTTCTCAGTTTTCTCACAGTTTACTCATCACGAGGTTCCTGAAAACTGAAAGGGTGACATGATTAAAATATTATATCATGGTTCTCAATGAAAAGGTTATCTTGGAATTTTTTTAAAGAGACACAAGAAGGGTATCATGATATGCTGGTTTTGCTAAAAGAACATCCAGCAAAACAGTAGTGTTACAAGTACAAACTATTTAAAAGTCTGTAAGAATACATTATATGAATTTTTATTATTTGTATGAAAAATTTTATTTATTTAAAAAAAAACTAATAATAATAATAATAATAATAAATATTATATTAATATTTATACATGATATCCATGATATAACAGAAAACAATATTGTATCATTAAGTATGATATACTATAATTTTTTTATTAATATCAATATTATATTGTATTAATTGTATTAAATTTAAGTGCTAGCTTCCAGTAGAGCAGTTTCATTGTTACTTTCGGCCAAAACATGGTATCTGTGCTAAAAAATTTCTCACCTAGGTAAAAAAAGAATTATTTTTTAGATAGTATCATATAACATTATTTTTCATAATGCTGAACACTTCTTATCTCCCGATCCATGCTTTGTTTGTCGTAAATATGCATATACGTTTATATTTTTATTAGATAAAATGAAACACATTTGCTAAATACAATTTCATGCCCTTTGATGTGTAGTGTCTGTAACTCATTTTAAATCAAATCTTCCAATTATCTTGACTGTCATTCAAATGAAATTTGGCCAATTTATCACTCCACCTATTTCCTAGAACACTTCCAGTGTAACAGCTGATTTTTATATTTTACTTTTGTATGTGTATCAAGGGCACATGGTTTGGCCCATTTGTCCTAGCAGTGTCTGTGGCTGCATCGCTAACTCATGCTGAGAATGTAACCTGATAGCTTCTATTGTGTTTAATGAGATTGTGACTGTGAAGCTTCTTGGACAGATATCTTGGCAACTGTGAGTGCTAGAGCATTCACTTAAAAAATACAGTAAAGGAGAATCTGTAATACATTAGGGACAGTTTAACTAAAATTTCTTCTTTTTTTAAATAATTTATTTTACAGGGGGTTTTGGAGGTGAGTTCTTAAGGCGAAATTTTGCATAGCAAAACGCATTTTCCCATAGGAAATAATGTAAATGTGGATAATCCGTTCCAGACACCCAAAAATATTACCAATATTACCAACACTATGATCATAGTTTTGCTTAGAAAAGATATAAAATGTATACAGTGGAATATAAAATGAATAGACATTAAACCTCTTAATAAATGTTTTATTACTCTTGGCCCCAGCTGCTTTAAAACCGAAACTGAAAGCGGCTCTCGTTTCTTCTTGAAAGTCCTTATTAGTCCTTAATAACATTTTTGGACCCATGGTGCTACGTCTTCACTTAATTTTGCACAAAATGCAAAAATCCCACAAAAAATTATGTAAACTTGCTTAGCTTGGCTTTCCACTGACCCAGACAAATCTTGATCGGTTCCCGGACTCACACGACTTGTACAACTTAGCCAGCACTCTGTTTGGATTGGTTCGATTGGTTCATCCGAAATACATCATATGCCGAGGCAAATTTACTGCAGAATTTCAGTTCTTAAGGTGAAAGCATTACTTTAATATTGTTTCTTATAGCGTAGTGATCCTAAACTAACGATACAGATTGGTCAGAAGTTGTTGACTTGTTTTTGGATTTGGATTTGGATCTGTATGGATTTTTTTTTCTTAAGAGAGATGTCTTTTGGGCATTTAAGGAAGGAGTCTCCAATGTTAGTGTTTTAACCCTCATATTTTTTAAACTTAAGATTTTTTTTTACACATAATTCCTAAAATTTATATTTCAGTAACATTTCACCTTTTTCTCTTTATGCTATACTTTACTACAAGTATAAATTAAATTCTAACTGAACGGTTTGTGTGAGTAAATGTGCATGGGTGTTTAAATTACTCTGTAAAGAGGTTGTTATGGATTGTGTGGTTGATTTTAATCTCATAAATGTCTGTAAATGACATTGCGTACAGTACATCATTGTACAATGCGGTAAGCAGCGGGTCTTGAAAATGTCCTGGAAAATGATTTCTACAATTATTATTTTTTCCTCCTCTGACTCTGTGCACTAGTTCCTACAATTACTGCAATCAGTCCTGAGTATCTTGCACACAGCTGCAACTCGAGTGTAGCTTTTCCTGTTTTACCTTACTACTTAACAATGCGTGCTCTATTAGGACACAGGAAATGAAGGCTTTTAGTGGTTACTGAAGCAGTATAAGGCTGCCTTTTTATCCCCTTTCCTGTTTTGTTACAGGGACAGAAAGGCCTTTTTGAGAACATACAGAGGATTGCCATTACCTGTACCTTGGCTGCTTTTGCATTAAGCATGAAGTGCTATTACATAAGTCAGAAGCCTTACCTCTGCTAATGGAGAAGACGCTCAGGGATGTGACCCACACACGAGCATAAATGATAAATGATAAGATGCACTGAGTCAGAGGAACTGTCCAGGTCAGGGTCTTGTCTCAGTCGACGTTTAGCACCCTCTTGTGGAATTTACTCTGCTTAAACTTTTCTACAGTAGGGTTATAACTTAGAACTGAAATGGATTTAATTGGATTATATATCATGAATTTACATAAAATTACACAATTGGGCAGAAAGGTTAGTGTAGTTTGTTAAAATTACCCTTTGTTGTGTTACCATAATTTTTTTTTTTTTTTTGCTGTTTGCTGTCAGATTTGTATGATTTTAATGTAAAGAAAAATAACTTTTTTAAAACTAGAATTGAAAAAAGAAATGGCAGATCACTTTGGTTATATATGGTAAGTCAGTGAAGCAACCAACATATATCTCACTGTGTGTGCAAATGGTCCAAATATCTGTATCTCTAACACCATCACCACCCGAGACATGGACTCCACTTGCCGTCTGAAGGTGTGCTGTGGTTTCTAACACCAAGCTGTCAGTATTAGATCCTTATAGTCCTGTAAGTTGCAAGATGGGGGCCTCCATGGATTGGACTTTTCTTTCCATGCTCGATTGGATTGAGATCTGCAGAATTTGGAGGCCAAGTCCACACCTCTTGTACTTGTGTTCCTCAAACCATTCTTAAATAGTGTGTCAGGGTGCATTATCCTGCTCAAACCTGCCATTGCCAAGTGTCAAAGCAACATCTAAATGAATGGCAGGACCCAAGGTTTCCCAGTAGAACATTGCTCAAAGCAGCGCCCTGCCAGCGTCAGCTCGCCTCTTCCCATAGGGAGACCAGGCCACCAGATCATCAGACTTCCATTGCTTCATGGTCCAGTTCTGATGCTCATGTGCCCTTTGTACAGTAGGTACTTTTGGCTGTTTTGGCTGTGGAGGCAGGTCAGCGTTCTCACACCTCAATGATTCTTGGACATCCATAACCCTGTCATCGGTTCACTGGTTTTCCTGCCTAAGACCTCTTTTGGTGAGGCCTGTTCATGGCAGACCAGAAAGATCCCACAAGAGCTGAAGTTTTAGAGTTGTTCTAATTCAGTTGTCCAGCCGTTTATCAATTTGTCTCTTGTCAAAGTTACTTAAATCTTTATGCTTGCCCATGCTTTCTGCATCAAGTTCAGGGACAAAATGTTTCCATGCCAGCTAATATATCACGTCAACATTCAGGTGTCATGGCAACGAGATGATCAGTTTTATTCATATAACATGACAATGGTCATAAGGTTATGACTGATTGGTGTACAGTACACTTTCTCATTCGGACATTTGAAGTAGACATTAGTTGACCTGTATCTGCTTATCTTATTCATTGCTACAACATCATTGAATTTTAGGCTTCATATGTTTTATAAGAAAAAAACTGAAGTCAGAATGGCATGCTGGAGGCTAACATCTTAAATTAAAGTATTTTTTTTTTATTTCCTCCTTTGCATAGTGCAAGCATCATTGTGCTAATCTGATTGCGTCTCACTGGGACAGCTCATCTCCAGAACACAAATTCCCAATCTTGCCACTTTTAACGTTCACATGCAATCATTAACCATCTGCTATTTTTACAGAGCGCAGCCATTTAACCGGCGAACCGAACGTGGCCACTTTCATAACATCAATGATTTAAGCCATGCCAATCGTGGGCCAAACTGCCGGAACACTAAATCACACCAATTATTGCATGAAGCACATGATGAGGTCAGAGCAGTACTCAAGACAATACAGTGTAAGTGATAAACACCAGGGGTAGCAGCTTTATACGGCAAAGCAACAAGTGCCGAGCAGTCGTCTCAAGTGAGTAGCTAATGAGTGTCTGATTTTTAATGATGTTTTGCAGAGAGTTAGAGGTCAGGTATTGAAGTGAGGTCTTCATAACAGCTGTGTCTTCATAATGCACCTTCTACGACTTCTCGCTTGTTAATTATAAGCTGTGTGCTCTTACTCTTAGAGCCTGAGTCTATTTATTTATTATAAAAAAAAATTTGTATTTAAGAAAGATACAATTCTTGCTTTCTCGGTCCTTCTGCTTCTGTGTCAGTTGCACCGTCGATGTCTGACAAATTGTAGCTTCTTGATTGTCTTCGCTATCTAACGGACGGCACATATCATTAGCCGGCGTGTCAGAGAACGAGAGCGAGAGACATAGAAAGAGCGAGGGAGAGAGAGAAGGCGAGAGAATGATTAGTTGCTTCTTATACGTCCTTTCCGGTCTACCATTCTGCTTAGTCAGCATTGTTTCAGTGATGAATTATGGGTACAAGTTTTAACAACAGGGGCAGCCCTGTTATTGTGCGTCCTTTACGTAACCCATATAATTTATCTCTGTGTAATCAGGCTGTCATGCATGCCAACTTGAAAAACAAATGCAAGCAAGGCGGTGATAATCTTTTAACATTCCCCTGAGCGCTGCCACATTATTATCCATTATAATTATTATACTTGTTTCAGGAGTGGATATGGATCCTGATTGATGTAGCTTTATTGTTTTTTAATCTAAAAAAAAAAGTCATCATAAACTGTGTTGGTTAGCTTCTAATCAAGTGAACACAGTTAAACAAATAGTATGAATAATACTCTATGTGATAACATGACATAAAGGCGTTATTCATGTCAGACTGAAACCACCTTCTAAAAGATAATGTAACATTTAACAATAAATACATTTAATGTGTAAACAAAAACAAATGGAGTAAACATATTTTTTATTAAAAAATAAAAATAATATTAATTTTTTTTATTACAGTATATGTAAAAAAAATCTAAACTGAAAAAAAAATATGTATTAATGTCATAGGAAAGTAATCATGTGGACATTAAAAACGAAACAAATAAAATCACATGAAATTAAATGTAAGGGAGGTGACGAAGAGCCTGGTGGTCATTCTGAAGGAGCTCCAGTGTTTCTCTATGGCCAGACGAGAACCTTCTAGAAGAACAACCATCTCTGCAGCACCACACCAATCAGGCCTGTATGGTAAAATGGCCAGACGGAAGCCACTCCTCAGTAAAAGGCACATGACGCGTCTGGAGTTTGTCAAAAGGCACCTGAAGGACTCTCAGACCATGAGAAACACATTTGTTTTGTTGAAGCACCTTCGGCATCAATTACAGCCTCAAGTATTTTTGAGTTTGATGCTTCAAGATGGTTTTTCTTCTGAAAGGTTCTCCTCTCTCCACAGAGACTGAGAACCTTCTGGAGCTCTTTCAGACTAACCATCGGTTTCATGGTCACCTCCCTGACTAGGGCCCTTCTCCTCGATCGCTCACTTTGGCCAGGCGGCTTGCTGTAGGAAGAGTGCTGGTGGTTCCAAACTTCTTCCATTTATGGATGATGGAGGCTACCGTGCCCACCACTGGTGGACTTCAATCGAGTTGTAGAAACATCTCAAGGATGATCAGTGGAAAGAGGATGCACCTGAGCATCATGGCAAAGGGTGTGAATACTTATGTACATGTTGATTTTTTTTTCTTCGTTTTTTAATAAATTTGCAAAGATTTCAAACGAACTTTTATGTTGTCATTATGGGGTATTGTTTGTAGAATTTTAAGAAAATTAATTAATTAAATCCGGATGCGCTGTACATCTTTACCCCAGCCTGTTTTCACTCCTTTTCTGCGACTCGGTGAATAAAAGTGAGCTTTCAAGACTGGCTCTGTTTTTCCACCATGCCACACAAAGCTCCGCTGACATTTTCCCTTGATCCCTTGTTGACTGCTTAAAATTAAAAAGGAACACCTTAAGCTATGAATCAAATGCCAGGTGTGGCAGCGTGCTGGAACCATATCAATATTTTACGCTATATTGCTACCTGCAGGGCTTTTTGGCGAGGCTAGGACCAGCTCTCGTGACATTGCCGGTGTCTGGCCTGCTTAGCCAAGCATGTGAAGAAGGGCAAGCCATGAAAAGGTCCACTAGCTCTACTAACATGACTTGTTTATTCCTCACAAACAGCCAGTCAATGCTGCGAGCTACGTGCACTCCTGGTAGGGCTGTTCTAGTTCTCAGCTCAGTCTGTTGTAAGAAAAAAAAATAATACAGGCAGAGTATAATTAAAAACTAACCCACTAGTGTGTGATTTAATAAGCTTCGGTTGTGAGATTTGGCTTTGCTTTTGACTGGATGTTGATGTCTGGACAAAGAGCGGATTTATCAGAGAGCTGAGTAAAGATTCATAGAAACCAACAGACTTGACAAAGGAGGTAGTAGAGCTGCATCACAGCTTTAGGGTCCCTGGTTTAATCCAGAGCTTAGGTCACTCTGGAGATTTGCATGTTCTTATAGTGCTTTCAGTTTTCTTCCAGCCTCCTTGGGCTTCCTCCCAACTCATAATACAGTGGTACCTCGGCTTACGAACCCCGCCTTACGAATTTTCGACCTAAGAACTAGAATTTGCAAGAAATTTGCCCCGACATACCCCGTTGAAAATTGGTAATATTGTTAATATTTTGGGTGGCTGGAACGGATTTTCTGCATTTACATTATTTCCTATGGGAAAATGTGTTTCGCAATATGAAATTTTGCTTTCAGAATACACTGTCTCAGGATATGCCCCGGATCCAAAATTACATTAACTAGGATGATATTTTAAAAATGAAAAATCAATAAATAAGCACCAACTTATTTTCCTATCTTTAATCATAGACACATCCCTGCTTGTATTCCAGTATTTTCTTGTATAACAATGTTTCATCTTAGCCTGATCAGTCGGCTAATACAGATTTTGATTCTGTAAAGCTGCTTTGTGATAATGACCATTACAAATAAGATTTAATAGACTTAATACAGGTGGCACGGTGGTGTAGTGGTTAGCACTGTCGCCTTGCACCTCCAGGGTCCGGGTTCGATTCCCATCTCTGCGTGCATTGAGTTTGCATGTTCTCCCCATGCTTGGTGGGTTTTCTCTGGTTTCCTCCCACAGTCCAAAGATATGCAGGTTAGGTTAATTGAAGTTCCCAAATTGTGTGCGTGTGTGTGTGTGCCCTGTGATGGATTGGCATCCTGTCTAGGGTGTACCCTGCCTTGTGCCCTAAGTCTCCTGGTCTAGGCTCTAGGTCCCTGCGACCCTGAATACAGGATAAAGCGGTATAGAAGATGAGTGAGTGACTTAATACAGATCAATGTTAGTGCATATTGGAAACATGTCTATTAGAATTTTTCTAGGAATCATTGGCACAGGTTATGGACAGATTCCAAGATGAAAAGGAGACAAATACTAAGACATAATGCAGTCTCATGCACATGAGAAACCAGACTAGAGTCAAAACCTGAAAAGAGAGAGGAAGAGAAACACACAAAGGTTTTACATAGATTGCTTTGGAAAACACTTATACACAGCTTATACACATGCATTGCTTTATAAAGACTTACAGTAATTAATGGAGAGGGCTTAAACAGTCAAGCTAGAATCATTTATTCCCATAGCAACAAGGTATATAAGAAAAACTGTGCAGGATAAACAGACTAAATTCTGTACAGAATATGAGTGGTGAACAGGCATTCAGGCAGAGCTCATCCTCCATGGTGTCGGGTGGAAAAAGTTATAGTAGCTCAATGGATAATTCATTTTAAAGAAAAAAATTAATAAAATACTGTGATTAAGTTAAAGAAGTAAAGGTTGTTTTCCCCCGCATGACATGCTTGAAGTAGGGAACACTTATTTCTGCACTCAATCAACATTTTTTGGATTTAAGCATTTTACACAATGTGACCATTTTAATCATAATCTAATGAGAATAAAACACCTTCTAAATAGGGGGTGTTCAAGGGCTGTTCAAGTCAAACCGGGACTTTTGATTGGGCAGAAGAATAGAACATAGTTATGAGAGCAAACTCCCTTTATTTCTCTGAATAATTTTTATGTACACTAATGCGACGTGCCTGAATCCTGATCAGTTTTATTCAAAAATTTTTCACCTTACTGCGTATCCCAGTTATTGAGCTGGGATTTCTAAACTTTATAAACTCACGGATGTAATGCTGTTGGATGATGTGAAAAAAGACGCTAAGCAGATATAAATTAAATGCTATAAATAAATCTCACTCACTCTCACTCATTGTCTATACCGCTTTATCCTATATACAGTGTCACAGGGGGCCAAGAGCCTATCCCAGGAGAGTTAGGGTATGAGGTAGGGTACACTCTGGACGGGATGCCAATCCATCTCAGGGCACACACATATAAACACACTCTCACACTCATTCACACATTAGGACTATGGGAGGAAACCACAGAGTACCCAGAGGAAGCCAACTAATCATGGGGAGAACATTGACATGCACACAGACCTGGAGGTGCAAGGCGACAGTGCTAACCACTAAACCACATTCGTCCCGATTTTGTATTTTATATGAATGATGTTCCTCATTACAACTATATAACAACATCATCTAATGTTAGGGGTTCTGCAGGGTAACCTGTGCTGTATGGAGGTTCTCCAGGACCAGGCTTAGGAAAGACTGCTCTAAACATGGTCCTTTAAAATTTAACTCAGGATTTTGATCATTTAAGTTTTTCAATAAAATTGTAAGAAGAAAAACACACCAATGAGTATCAGCCGACAGGTAAAAATTAGAAGTCATCTGGATTAGGCTGATTAAGTGCTGACAAATGTCTTACGCTGCTACAAATTGACTGAGTGATGTTACTTGTCAAATCTGTCATCCGCTGTTTTGAAGCAAGCAAGTCTCTTGTCTTTATCTGTCACCCAGGTTCTATACCATATTGACTGTGAGCTGAAAACGAGCAAGTGATGGGCTTCATATTAGCAGCTGCTGGACGAATAAGGAAAAAAAGGTGTGCAAGGTCACGTGACGACAGTAATAAGCAGTACAGATTTATACAATCATGCATAGCAACATGGCTTGTTCCATGTGCATGAAGTTATCATAACGTCCATACTGCACATGTCGGGTCAGCCAGGGAGTAAACCCAAACGGTTTCTTGGTTTTTCGTTTTGTTTGGTCTTTTTTTCCACTTTATACAGCACTTTATTCTCTGTTCTAGTAAAAGTAGAAATTCCTAAATATTACTGAAGTATAAGTCCTCCATTTACTTGTGCACTTGTACAGAAGTACTCTTCTTCAAGTTTTAAAAAAATACAGTTGTATAACCTGCTACTCTGAGCCTTTTCGATAGTAAAATCTCTCTTTCTTGCTCTGATTCCCTTTTGTTAAAGTGCTGTTTCTACAACCAGCTACACTTCTGAACACCTGTTGCATCACCCATAATAGTCAGAAGGTAGCGAAATTCCGCAAACAACTTTGGTTAGGTAACTCAATGCCACGTAGAAGTGTAGTTAAGGAGAAATAGACATTGGACAACGGTTCGGAAGGTCCTAGATTCAAACCAAACAGACTTTTGCTGTACTTTTAAGTGAAGTAAAAGTAAAAAGTATCCTCTAATAAACCTATGCATGTAAAATACAGTCAAGTGAAATGTGTACTTAAGCACAGTAACAAAGTACACTTGGTTCCCTTCCACCTATGCATCTAAGGTTGGAGAAATTGAAGATCCCATTGGCATGGTGACATGGCGAATGAACATGAACGTTTTTTTTTTTTTTTTCATTTTTACAGTGGTTTTCAGTTTTTATAATGGTTTGTCATTGGGTGAAAATTAAGCATTAATCTCTGCCGGTTCATTGTTTATGGGCATCAGGTTATGCTTGTTTTCTGCATTATCCTATAGCATTAGTTGGATGTGAGTTGTTTAAATGGTGGTGTTGTGTAGAGCAGTCATTACAGATGTGCCCTCTGTAATCACAAGAGGATTAATGAACGATGTGTGAACAGCCCTCGCAGCCTGACAAGAACCTACCTCAGACACTCATTAAAATCACATCACAGGCATCTTTCTCACACCCTGTTTCCCTCTGGCTTTTGTCTTTGTCTTTGTGTTTGTTCTTTTGAGTATCAAGATACCGTTCTCTATCTTTGCCTATTCTCTCATCTTCTCTTATAACCCCCAGTTATGACTCTCTGCCTCTTTTTTTCTTCTTCTTGCCGGGCCAGGTCACGTTATCCCTCTGGAAGAGCCTCTTGTCTACCCTCTTTATTCAATGCATTATGTATAAAAGCACTTGTGGGTGTTTTACAACCTCTTTTGCCTTATTAAGCCATTATCTCTGCACTTTTTATTATCTCGATAGAGGGGTTAATCAAGTGGGATTGGCACTGAGCCATTCAAATGTGGTCCAAACACCTGAGACAGTGTGTACTGCTGTGCCTGTTTGCTCGACCTGGAACCATTTGAACCGTGTGCATGTAATGTGTCATATGGCATTTCAGACTGATTATCAGGTCATGGTCATGAGTGTGTAACAAGAGTGAACTTTGAACAAGCATTGTTGTGGAAGCGGTGCCGTGGTCAGTCTGGACCACCCATATAAAACAAACTGTGCAAAACTGGGCCATGATGGTGGGTTAACAGAGATTTGGCAGCAGATGGTGCTGATCCCGGAAGCTGATATTGTGTCTGCTTTTTGGTGCATCTGTTTGATCAGATGGCTGTAATGGATTGGGTTCAGATGTGGGTTCAAATGTGCACACGCACAAAATGTTTCATCGCTAAAGGCATCTGTTTAATATAGCTGCAGAAAATACAGCATTAGTCTACATGTAAGAGTGTTCTAAATGTTTCTTGGAGACAGTGGTTTTGATTTATCATAATTTGTTAATAGACTGTTATCTATCTTCGAAAGAAATGTGTCATAAACAGGTCTGGAGATATATAGATAGAGAACATCATTTCTATTTCTTTAAGTCATCCTCTTCATCGCATCATCCTGAGCATGTGACCCTACTAATAGCTCAAAAACTACATGATCCATCTGTAGTTCTATGTCAATCTGTTGGTCCGGTAAACATCTTCAACCATGGCTTGAAACACTTTTCCCAATGATAACAGCAACCGTCTAACAGCCATTCTCTTTCAGGCATTGATGTCCTTCAGAAATGAGGGTCCACAAGATCTCAAAGGAATCGTAAGGCCAACACATTATCAAGTCACTGACACTGTGTGGCAGCTCAAATATTAGGGCCTGAGCTCAATGTGATCTCATCTAGGTCATGAATGGCACTTGTAACCTTCAGAGACTTTAAGTAGAATGACCCAA